>NW_027187391.1:34292694-34385662 GCF_028583685.1 Petaurus breviceps papuanus
GAGAGAGAGAGAGAGAGAGAGAGAGAGAGAGAGAGAGAGCACAAGCCCAAACCCAAACCCAATTGGATATAAATTCTCTCAAGCCAATTAGCCAGTCTTTTCTGGAGCATTATTTCTGAGTGATTGTGGGACTGGATAACATCTGATCCAGTTTATGTGTTGTGTCAAATGGTCATGTTTGTGGAGATACATAAGACATTGTGACGTTTACTGCCACCTATCCTGAATTTGGCATCAGGGAGTCAGGATTTGAATCAAGCTTCTGCTGCTATTCATTACTTTTGTGTCTTTGGATAAGTCACTTAATCTTTCCAGGTCTTGGTTTCTTCCTCTGTAAAAGTAAGAATGGTGGACTAGATGATTGGGCCCCCCACATTAGAATATGGAAAGGGAGAAGTAAGGAATAAATGAGGAGGGCAGATAGCTCTCTTGCAGTTGCTGCATGCATTCTCTGGTTATCTAAGTTTTTAAAGGAGTTCAAACTGAAAATGAAAGACAGATGGTAACAAAGACAGAGCCAGCTGGAGTCCTGGGCAAGGGTGAAGAAAGAGGAAGAGAAGAAAGAGTGGGAGAAGTTATGATTTAAAAGGGAATAAAGACTTTTGTTTCATACCTCTGATGATGAGAAAATTAAGGCACTTATAACTGATAACTGAATATCATAACTGATACAGTGACATAGTATACAAATTAATCCAATTTTAAAACTAATTTTGTTCTTCACTTATAAGGCAGTACTAGATATGAGAAAAAATATTTTTAAAGAAGAAAAAAAGAGCTTTAAAATACATATTGGACTAAATTAGAAAAAAAAAACCATGCAAAACAAATTACCTAAAAACAGACACTCCACTAAAAATATGGCATAAAATATGGAGGTGGAGAAGGAGGTAGGGGAACCACAATGCCTGAAGATTTTCATCCTATAGACTCATAATGTGGTATTAATTTCAAGACTGAAGTTGAAAGAAGCAACAAAAAGTATGCGAAGAAAGGGAAGACAGGGAATGCTATTTTGGCAAGGAATTTCTCCTATGTTATTCATTTTTTTTGAAAACTTTTCTATCCTAAAGTTCTGTGATTTGTACAAATTGTGCTTTTCAAGTCTTTATGATGATGATGAACATTTGTTTGGATTAGAAGATAATTGTGAAGACTTTAAAAAATGGATATGATATGACCAATTTTAAACTTCTTCCCATGACCTTAAGCCTGATTAAAAAAAAAAAGTAAATTAATGAAGCATGGGAAGCTACTGGGGGCTAAGGAGCCAGAGAAGGCAAGAAGATAGCAATCCATCACCACTTGTTGAAACTAAACCAGAACAGTACTCTGTTGTGTGGTTTGCTTCAGAATACAACAATGTAAACACATCCCACCCTCATGACAGCATCATTGCTACATTCCTCAGCTCTGCTTATGAAAGTGAAGAGGCAGGAAAGAGTGTGTTCAATATAATGGAATTTAAACCACAGAATGGACCTTGTCAAAGTATGGCTGAAAGCCTAGAAGAAAAGTTAAAAGACAGCAGTGCAAAGTCAGTGGACAGCATGTTGTGATGGAAAAAATGCTGCAATGGCAATTAGGAAACATTGAATTTTCTTCCCAGCCAGCTGTAGAATTGACTAACACACTTCACTGACTCTCAGTTTGTTCATCTGTAAGATGCTAAGGCCTGGAGTGAGGTGGAAGGGATCAAGCATTTATTAAGTTTCTACTATGTCATTATGCTAATATTATCTCATTTGATTGATACAACAACAACCCTGGGAGGAAGGTACTATTATTATCATCCCCATTTTACAGATGAGGAAACTGAGGCAAACAGTAACTTGCCCAAGGGTCACATAGCTAGGGCCACATTTGAACTCTGGTCTTCCTGACTCCAGGCCCAATTGCAATACTGTGCAACCTAGCTACCCCTAGTACTAATACCGTGGTCTAGAAAAATTTCCAAGTTCTTGTTGGACCGAGCCTTTTTCTATCAGGCAAACTCTGCCCTAGCCTCACCTTTTTTCTTCCTTGTCTCTCTTTCTTCCTAGCAACTTCCAGCATCTTAGTTAACTGATGCCTCTCTTCCTGTGACACTAGAGGTGGGGAAACCAATTAAATCTACCTGATTGGACTCCAACACTCCATATAAAACACCAGGTTCTCTCTTCAGTTTTCTCAAGTCTCTGATGAATAAAGTAATAACAGCCCCAGGATTCTCAACCATCATACATGGGAGGCCTTGCCACTCCCTGGACCATCAAGGACTTCTTTGTTGTGATAAAACCAATACCTATCATAGTCCTGGACACATAAGTTGGGAGAGTTTTCCCTCAAGGTTCTACTCTATTAAGGCTATGCTAGTTTTACCTTAACATTAAAAGGTTCAGATGTGGCAACTGTATCAATTGATGCAAGAATATTAAAAACATAAAAAAAATCATTTTACTATAATTTCTCATATCAGTGCAAATGAACTTTGAATGCAAAAAAGCAGATGATATAATTTTACTCTGATATAAACATCTTCATTTTTTATCTGCAGTATGTGCAAATGAATTGTCTCAATTGATTTGATCCTCCCAATAACCCTTTGAAGTAGGTGCTGCTACTCCTATTTTGTAGTAGATGAAATAGGCAAATGGAGGTTAAATGTCTTGCTCAAAGTCAAACAGCTAGTAAATATCTGTGATTCTGGATGTGAATATAGATCTTCCTGACCTGTATAGGTGACCTGGGCCACCTAGTTGCCTCATGGGCAAATCACTTAAACTCCCTGTGTCTCAATTTCCTCATCTCTAAAATAAGGGGACTGAACAGGATGACTGTTATGGTCCCTTCCAGCTCTGAATCTATGATCCAATAACCTAAATACTCTTATTTCTAAAAGATTTCATTATAAAATTCTTTCCTGATTCTCTCTTTCCTCAGTCTCCTTTCCTGAATCTTCATCTAGGTCACGCCCACTACCCTTGGGGGGCCAACCCAAAGGCTCTGTCTTGGACCCTTTAATTGGTTCCCTCCACACCAAATGGTGATATCACCAGCATCTGTGGGTTTTAACAATCATCTTAATGCAGATGATTCCCACAGCTATTTATCTAGTCCTAACCCCTCTCCTGAGCTCCAATCTTATAGCACCAACTTATTTTTAGGTATCTTGAACTAGATGTTCTTATTATATCTCAAATCCAAAACAGAATTCATATTCTTTCCCCTCATAATACTCTCAGTCACTCAGGTTTGAAACCCAAGTGTAGTCTTTGACTTCTCACTCTCACTCGACCTGTATTTTCAATCTATTGTCAAATCGTGTTGCTTTTACTTTCATGACATTTTTCCCATCCCCTTTTCTTAACTAACACAGTTCTTGTTGCTATTTTTCCTTTGTATTTAAAGAGGACCAATGATACCACCGGTGATGTCTTGATTTGTGTGTAAATTGGAATTCAGCGAGACAGAGTTGTACAGTGTCAGCCTCACTCTCTTTCAGAGTCATTGAAGTCCAGTGACATGACAAAAGTAAACATAAACGGGTAATAGCCCAGGATAAAGTGGATGACCTTGGTGTCTTTGATGTCTGACGAATCTCTAAGTGCCACACAGGGCCTGCTTCAGTTACCTTCATGGCTGTTAGAACAAATTGTTTTCATATGCCCATTCCATCAGGGGAGGAGTCTTCACGTGCTTGGGGCAGACATCTTCCCAATTCACCTATGAGTCTGAGGCCTGTTAGTTAATCTCAACTTGGTTTAGCCCATCTGTCAAGACAGGTCATTGGGTTGTGGCCATTGCCCATGCTATATAGCTTCGTGGAGCTATAGGTGACAGTTGAGTGTCAGGTGGACACTTAAGGTGAAGAAGCAGCCTTGAAAAGAGTTCAGAAAGCCCTCATAACATACCATCCTCCTGAGTAACCCACACAACCCAAACAGCTATCATTTTTGTAGAGAATGTCATCACCTCTTTCTAGCCTGTCACAACAACTATCTAAAATTCCTGGATTCCCAAAGTGGGTGATACTTCCCCCCTGGAGGGCACTGGAATGATCCAGAGGGGCGGTTGTAGCCTTGGTGCAATTGGGGAGGTGGCATTCAATAAAAATAAGTGAGTGGTGGAAGCATAAGGAAAGAAGAGAATATAAAATTTTGAAACACCATTCTTAAATGTTTCATCTGTTGTATAATAGAGTTAAAGTAGTGATTACATTGTTTTCCAAATGAAAACACAAAATGCAAGCTATATTGGATCAGTGATCATCAAGTTCACTGACAGGTCTTAACAAGTAAGTGTTGGTAGGTAAGTGTGTGTGTCAAGCATTGTTGGGAAGTCCAGTATACATTGGTAGGAATATGTGTGTGTAATGACTTGTTTATAGTACTATACTATACAGTTACATGATGCAACACTGCATCATCAAAATTTCAACACAGTAAATTATTAATTTAAGATGTATTATTTTTAAAAAATCACAGATTTTTGAAATAATGCAAATTTTAAAAAATAGTTAAGGGTTAAAGAAAGTAGATTTCCAAGGGGATACTGAATAAATTTTTTTTTTAAAGAGGGGGCAGTAGGTTAAATTAGTAAATTTAATTTAATTAATAGTAATTAACCTCTGGGACTCTAAGGCATTATTCAAACTTAGGTCATTCTGACTCATGATATTATTATTTCTTTAGATATGGGGAGAGTTAATCATTTGGGTATTCCTACCTTCAGACAAGGAATTTTCAACTCTTACATTTCTAACCTATTTTTCAAACATTTTCAGGGTATCCCCAATAGATAAAGGGTCAAAGGAGAGGAATAGGCAGTTTTCAGAGGAAGAAATTAAAGCTATCTATAGTCATATGAAAAAATGCTCTAAATCATTGTTGATTAGAGAAATGCAAATCAAAACAACTCTTAGGTACCACATCACACCTATCAGATTGGTTAACATGACAAAACAGAAAAATGACAAATGTTGGAGAAGATATGGGAAAATTGGAACACTAATTCATTGTTGGTGGAGTTGTGAACTGATTCAACCTTTCTGGAGAGCAATTTGGAACTATGCCCAAAGGGCTATAAAAATATGCATACCCTTTGACCCCACAAGACCACTTCTAGGGCTATATCCCAAAGTGATCATAAAAATGTGAAAAAGACCCATATGTCGAAAAATATTTATAGCAGCTTCTTTTTGTGGTGGCCAAAAACTAGAAATTGAGGGGATGTCCATCAATTGGGAAATGGCAGAACAAGCTATGGTATATGAATGTAATGACATACTATTGTGATTTAAGAAATGATTTACAGGCAGACTTTAGAAAAATCTGGAAAGGCTTATATGAACTGATGCTGAGTGAAGTGAGCAGAACCAGGAGAACATTGTACACAGTAACAGCCACAGCATGTTATGACTGTCTTTGATAGACTTAGCTCTTCTCAGCAGTGCAAGGACCTAAAACAATTCAGAAAGACTCATGATGGAAAATGCTATCCACGTCCAGAAAAAGAAAGCAGACTATTTTCTTTTTTTGTTTTGTTTTTTTCTTTCTCATAGTCTCTCCCATTTGTTCTAATTCTTTTATACAACATAAATAATGTGAAAATATGCTTGATATGAATGTATATGTGGAGCCTGTATTGGACTGTATGCCATCTTGGGGAAGTTGGGGGAGGGAAGGGGAGAAAATTTAAAACTTATGGAAGTGAATGTTAAAAATGAAAAATAAATTAACTTATTAAAAAAATTCTCAGGGTAATAATTCTATATGCAAATAATAACAATGAAGAGCCAGGATAGATAGAAGTTTAACTTTCAATGACCATGAATGTCTAAATTTACTCAGAGACTGTGCAATGTTAACAGAAAAAACAGTAATACTATTAAAACTTAGGTCATCTGGACTCTTAAGTCCAGTGCTCTGTCATCTATACCACTTAGCTGCCATCTACTTGTTTTATCATGTTTGGATGGTTAAGCTAAACTCTTCTGAGTAGTGAGGACAACCAGCTTGAAGCAGTAATAATTGCCAACATTTATTTAGCACTTTTGTAAGGTTTGTAAAGTATTTTCCAGATATTATCTCATTTGAGCCTCACAAAAACTTCTTCAGGCATGTGCTATTATCACCCTCATTTTATAATTAGGAAACTGAGGCTTAGGGGTGGAGTGATTTGCCAAGGCAAGATTTGAATTCAGGTATTACCAAATCCAAGTATAGTTCGTTACCCACTGAGCTACCTTGCCATATAGAGAACCAGGTGATAATCCCTTTATCCAATCCCTGCTAATTCACTGTTTCTGTGACTGTGGAAAGTTACTAAATCTCTGTGGGATTTAGTTTCTTCACCTGTAAAATGCAAGGCTTAAATTATATGATCCTTAAGATATCTTTCTATCTCTAAGAGTTTTATGATTCTAATCAAAAAAAGTTCTTTTTATAAACATGTATTTGGTCACCTTTGCAACATCCCTCTAAGACAGTCATCAAACCATTTGCACATCTAAGTAAAGTTGATCCATTCATAAAAGCCAATATTTGAAGTTATATAGGGAGTCAGAAATAAGATTCAGGATTGAATTTAGGGAGTTAAGACTTTGATCTAGTTTTAATTACTATTATGGTATACTACTAAGCAGTGGAAGAATAACCTACTTATACTTCAACCTGAAAAATTTGGGGACTACATTTTCTTAAGCTTTGCCCTCCAAAGAAATCTACTGTATTCATAGAAAGCTAAATTCCTTAACATCCTTAAACAAAGCTTTATAGAATGGAAATACAAGTTCATTGTTGGGACTTCCAGAAGCAAGGTTTCAATTACAGTTAATTATCTGTCTCTTGGGGCATCCAGGTGGGAAATCAAATCTGGCCTTAGAGACTGCCTGGCTGTGTGACCCTGGGCAAGTCATTTAACCATGTTTGCCTCAGTTTCCTTATTTGTAAAATGATCTGGAGAATGAAATGGCAAACCACTCCAGGATCTTTGCCAAGAAAACCTCAAATGGAGTCATGAAGAGTCTTTCTTTTCACTTTAAAAGAGCTAACATTTCAAATTTCTATCTAGTCTTTATGTTTTCAAGTACAGTAATGAATTTTTTAAAATTTAAAGTAAGTTTGTGTTTAATATGAATGCAAGCAAGGATCACATCAAAATGTGTCAAATCTATTGATGCATTAACCAATAATAAGATCTAAGTTCGGGCTCAATAGACAAACGTGTTTTACAGACTTTAGCACTCAATAAAGAATATGTTTTCTTACAGTTCTTGCAAAGTTCAAACTGGGGACAGTCAACTGAAGTGCGCCAGCAAAATAAATAGTATGTGGAGGAGTCTAGGTTGTCAGATATCCAAAAAGGGAAATGAATCTGCTCCAAAAAATGAGCCTCCTCCATTCTTTAAAACAGTTCCTTATGCTATAGCTTCCTGGATTTTCTTAAAAATGGAATTCATAATATATGACTATTATTACATTTATCAGGATATTTTGAATTGGAGTAGACCTCTAAGAAAATCTCACATAAGGATGATTTTTAGAGTAAAACCAAACCTAACATTCAAGTTGCCTTAAACAAAGGACAAATGAGTCATCCTTTCTGGAGTTGAAGGAGCTTGCAAACTAATTTAGGATAAAGGATACTATTATCTTAGGCTTCTCAATATACTTTTCTAACTTTTCCTAATGTTGAAACCACCATATAAAACACATTGACTTCTATGGTTTGCACCACCACCTCCATCTAATTCTGAATTTAAAATATGCATCTGCCAGGAAAGAATAATATATGTGGGCAATACATGTGAAAGAGCCAATTCACACTAATGTCCTCTTGAACCCAGTTGCCCCCTGGGTTCTGTGGGCTTGTTCTTTGCTTGGTTTGGTAGTCCCACCACTTGATGATAGTCTCTATAGTTTCCAGCTTAGGCCTTGGCTAAAATGTTGGCCTGAGGTACTATCCTCTTTCAGAAGGAAACTTAAGCCTCACTCAAGGTTCCAGAGTCTTAGCTCATCTTATTGAATCACATTGAATCTGTAGGTGGCCTCCTGCTTCTCTTGATGGATGATGCTGGGTGATTCTGCTATAAGATGTCATCACTGATGTGGAGAAGCAGAGAAAAACCTCCCTTCCCCCTTGCTGTACTTTCCAAGGGGCATAAGGGAAAAGGCAAAGAATAAATCCCTTGATGGCTGAGTCTTTCACAGCTGGCTCCATTCTAAATTTTCCTCAGAGTTGCTGTTAATTTTTAAAGGCCATCAGTAACATGGTGTATCCTTCTGCATTCACTAGAAGCTCCCCAGTCCCTTAGTTATCTTCATCCAATGGTCAACACACATCATCCACCAAGTCAAATCCACCAGATATAAAATAAATCTTAATTTCATCAGACTGGGCTACTCCTATGAAGATAGCTTTAACCAAGGTATTTCCATAAAATATTAAAAAGAAGAGGACCAAGGATAACTTCCTGGGGGTAGCTCACTAAGTAGAGATTGACAGAGAAACAGAGGCAGAGACACAGAAAGACAGAGGAGATTTTTTTTTAAATACTGTTTATACAGATTTTAGAAAAGCCTTTGATAAATTATCTCATATTTGTTGTAGTTTTGGCCCTAATGACAGCACTCTCTTAGTTCAGGTTCAATGTTGGGATGAAATGAGGCAATTGTGAATCAACAGTTAACAAAAGGAGGTTTCATTTGCTCTTAAACGGCAAGGATGTGTAACAAGGATAAAGTGCCATTTTCTGGAAGGGGGCCCTCACATCTGCTCATGGATATGAGTCTGGTCATCAGGGAAGGATATGGTGAAGAACATGGTAATTCAACTAGTCTTCAGAAATTCACCAAGTCCAAGGTGTTTGGGTTACCCAAGGCTGGGACCTTTTATGCCTTCAGGCGTATAGGAAGCTTGACAGGGAAGTCTGGGAAGTCAGGTGCTGAGAATCAGAATGTAAAGCTAATTCCCAAGGAGGAGGGGTCTGGGCCTCTCCATGTTGAAGGTAGGGGCAAAGAAGCTGCATCACAGAAATGTATATTAGTCCTGTCACACTATTTTTGTGCAGAAGATGACACAGATGAGACGATAATACAATCAAATGAATTCAGAACTTGTTGGATGGCCCTACTCAAAGAGCAGTTGTTAATGGTTCAGCATCAGTGTAACAGGAGGCCACTGGTGAAGTGTCCCAGTGATCTGTGGTTGACACTGTGTTGTTGAACCATTTTTAATCAATGATAAGCATAAAAGCATCTATGATACTTTGCAGATGACACCAAGCAACAGCAGTAGTAGTGGTAGTGGTAGTAATTGCCATTATAGTTGTTGTTACAGTAATAAGTATCATTTATATCATGCCTACTATGTGCCAGTCACTATGCTAAGTGCTTTACAGTGACCTCATTTGAGCCTCACAACAACCCTGGGAGGTAGGTAGGTGCTTGTATTTATCCCCATTTTGTAGGTGAAGAAACTGAGTCAGACAGAAGTTGTGACTTGCCTAGAGTTACACAGATATTAAGTGTCTCAGGTCAAATCACAGATACTAAGTGTCTCAGGTCAAATCTGAACTCTGGTCTTCCTGATTCCAGCCCTAGGACACTATTCACTGTCTTCCCCCACCAACCCTTCAACATTTCCACATGAGGCTGGAGTAATCACTGGTGGGCTTTCAAAAACCTCATCTCAATACAAACACTGTGAGTGCAACTTGTTAACCTAATGCACACTTATAAGTTTTATTTACCCCTACTCCTTCCAACTTTGCCTACTTCTATTTAGTGCTCTTAGTCCTGCTGCCATTTTCCACCATATTACTCTCATTTTGATTCCCAGTGCAGACTCCTGGATATCTGCCAACCTGTAACTGTTTGCAATCTACTAGCTCTCCCTCTATCAGGTATCAGTTAGTTGTCTACTCCCTCCCTTAGGCTCTCTACCTCCACATGCTGGCTACTAGCCAGAAAGTCTGTTTCAATCTGAGTTGGGGTGTTTAAAAGCTCCCTCTGCTGACTAAACTCCACCTAGCTACCAAAATGACTTCAGAGCACATTAAGGTTGACTGCTAAAGTAGTTCTTTGTTTATAAAACCCCAATGATCAAAAATACTTTAAAAAATTTATGGCCTTGAAGTTTTCATCTAGAATCAAAATCACATCATAACATGAAAATAATTTCATCCTAATGCAGCCGATCTCCCTTTGGTTTATTTTCACGATCTAAAATTTCTGTGCTGCTGCTGGTAATAGAAATGCTCTTGGAAGGCATTCTTGGACAGAACTTTTCCTGCACTGAAACTCTACACTAAAAGACATTGAAGAAAACCTGTTGCCATTCATTTATTTTGGACTTGGATTTAAAAGATTGGGGGAAGTGGAGGGAGGACAATACTTCTTTGAGGCTAGCTTCAGTAGGTTAACAAAAGTCCAAGAAAAACTTACATTAGATCCACTCAACTGAAGGCAGAATAGCAGTAATAAAAACAGCCACACAAAGTTCAGGTACTTAATTATAAGGTGGATACCTAAAGCAAATATCTGTTTCACAATATATTAGTCAAGTTATAAAACTTAGCAATTTTTTCACCTAAATTCTAAAAATCTCAAAATTTTCACTACTAGTACATTTTATTTGCCAGAATTTTGAGGCAGAAAACACCTTGAAATGAACAGAATTTGCCCTTTTTGCCTTTTAAGGTATGATTTCTGTGAAAATTGGGGTGGCTAGGTGGTGCAGTGAGTAGAGCACCAGCCCTGGAGTCAGGAGGACCCAACTTCAAATTTGGTCTCATACACTTAACACTTACTAGCTGTTTGATCTTGGACAAGTCACTTAACCCCAACTGCCCTGCCCTCCTCCCTCCAAAAAGAAAAAAAAAAAAAGAAATAAAGAAATACAAAAAAATAATACTAGATATATAGAAAAGAAATGAGTATTATTAGGTACAATTTAAAATACTGAAACAATAACTTAATGAGACCATAATAACTACCAAAATGTGCTCCATAGCACCATGAAGTAATATATATATAATTGTAATTTAACAATAGTACCTTACTGGTCAAAAGAGTTATTGTTTATTCTAAAGATGTTGGTCAAATTAACCACTAGAAAGTAGCATAAGTGTTGAGAAAACCTGTGTCAACAGTCTAATTAAATCTGTTCCGCCAAAACTTGTAAAAATAAAATACATACATTTTCTCGGGGAGGAGGAGGTATTGAAGGGACCTTGGAGAATATCTAGGCTAGACCCCTTATTTTACAGATAAAGGAAACAGAGACCCAGAGAGTGTTGGCCTTACATAGCTAAAAAGGAACAAAACTGGGATATATGAATCCTCAAATCATATAGCTAGAATAGATATAGGTCAAGAAGACATTACTTTATAGAATAATGCTCTTTCTATTATACCACAAATTTTTTCCTTTGTTTTTCACTATAAAGTTATCCCTTCTACGTTTCAATTTTCCCACTGCAACTTTACCCATCATGATTTTAATACATTGTGGATTGGCATAAGAAATTAAATGGGAATTTTTGGGGAGTTTTGCAGAAGCCACAGACCAACCAACGACACAGAAAAAGTTTAGAAACTCAGAAATGCATAAATTGTATAATATTGTATAAGATCTACGTATTTTATCCTTTAATGCCAGAATAGTTCAGACTTCTTCACTGGTACAAAGTGAGGGCCAAAAATTTTTATGAATTTTCCAGATGGCAGTGGCACCTTGCTGCAATGTGAAAGGGATAACTGTAACATGTATCTTCCTGCGAAATAGATATACTTTTCAAAGAACTAGATTATGAACAATTACCTAGATTAAAAAGTAGCATGGAAAAAGATAAATTAGTTTATATTAATCATTGTGTAAGTAAACACATAACAAGTGAGGGACATCTAGGCATCACAGTCGATAGTGTGCTGGACTTTGAGTCAGGAAGCACCAAGTTAAAATTCTGCTTCATACACTTATTAGCTGTTTGGCCCTGGACAAGTCACTTAACTGCTCAGACTCAGTTTCTTCATTTGTAAAGTGGAAATAATATCAATATTTATAGGGTTGTTGTGAAGAATAAATGAAATCATATTTGTAAAACAAAACAAAAATTCTGCAATTTCCCTTCACACAGAACAAAGTGGCAAAGATGATAAAAGATGGGAATAATTAATGTTGAATAAGTTGTGGGAAGACTGGCACCTTAATGCACTGTGGATGAACCTATAAATTGGTCTTGGTGTTTTCGAGAGAAAACTGGAGTTATACTAAGAAAATGACTAAAATGCCATATCCTTTGACCCAGAAATAGTACTGTCGGGGATATATAACATGAGAGGGTCAATGATAAGGGGAAGAGACAAATGGCAGAGTAAAAGCAAGGAATCATCTGAGTTCTCCCCTAAATGCTTTCAAACACACCTTTAAAAAATGATTCTAAATGAATTCTAGATGGAGTGAAATAAATTTCCAACCTAAGACATTTGGAAGGTTGACAGGAAAGGCTGCACCAGAGTGAGAGGGGAGCACAGGCTCTGAAACAAGAAGCAGAACTTGGGAGCCACTGAATTAGCAATGGAAACGATAGCGGCTGCTTCTAGCGCTCTCAGCCCATAGACGGTAAGGGGGCCAAACACTATGAGGTCTTTTTCTTAGCATTGTTGCTTTGTACAGGTCGCAGTCCTAGGTGTCAGTACCAGAGTGAGGAGGAGGACCAGCACATCAGAGCTTACAGCAGCAGTGGAGGAAGGACCGTCCTCACAGTGCCAGGGCAGAAAAGAGTGCTTGTGGTTGCTCACAGACCAGAGCACAGGCCAGGAGAGGAGTAAACACCTTTCCTTAGATCGTACCACCTTGGAAGAACTGAAAACTTATAGGTCTCTAAAAGTATCTCTGAAACAGCTACAAAAATCCTTGAAGCTTGGAACAGCGTGCCCTCCACCTTGGAAGTAGAGCCCTATTTAACAAAGAGTTAAAACTCAACTAATAAGCTGGGAAAATGAGCAAACAACAGAAGGAAAAACTCTGACTACTGGAAGTTACTATGGTGATAAGGATGATGAAAACACACACAGAAGATAAAAACACACACAAAATTATCAACCCATAAATGCCAAAGTCAAAGTTCCTATATCCAAAGTCTCCAAGAAAAATATGAATTGGTCTCAGGACACAAGAGAGCCCAAAAAAGATTCTGAAAATCAAGTAAGAGAGGCAGAGGAAAAATCTGAAAGAGAAATGTGACTGATGTAAGAAAATCATGAGAAGAGAGTTAAGAGCCTGGTAAAGAGACACATAAAAAAAATACTGAAGAAAAGAATATCTTAAAAAATAGACAAGTTCAAATGGCACAAGAGGTCCAAAAAGCCAATGAGGAGGAAGATGCCTAAAAAGCACAATTGGGGGCAGAGCCAAGATGGCGGCGTAGAAGCAGGAAAACATGTGCTCCGCCCATAACCACCTCAAATACCTATAAAATATGAATCTAAACAAACCTTTGGGCTACAGAACCCACAAAGTAACACAGAGAAACAAATATCCCCTTGAAGGTAGCCCAGCAGGCCAGCAGGAAGGACCCATTACAGCACGCTGGGAGCAGACCCCAGACTGCTATGAGCCCATGGTTTAGCACCAGGGCATCCAAAACGAGCTGCAGCTGGTGGGACTTTGGGAGAGTGGATCACCAGTAGATGTAGCAGTTTCAAAAATTATCAACCCATAAATGCCAAAGACAAAGTGAGAGATCAGTGTGGACTTTGGGAACAGGGGGTCCAGGAGTGGTGTCTGGCCTCTGCCCCCAGAGGGAGAAGCAGCTGATGCAAGGTGGCTGCCACCATGTGGCTCCTTCAGAGCTCCTGGACTGCAAAATGTAGGGGGACCCAGGGACCAGTATGAGGGGTAATCTCTCTTGCTTTGACCTGCTTGGATCTGGAGTGCGGTCTAGGGTGGAGGTCCTGGGGTGTGTGACCAGCTTGCCAGAGGGTGTGGAGGCTTCAAAGAGGGCACCCAATTAATACCTTCGGCAGCTGAGAAAACACCAGTGTTTGGTACGAAGCTCCCCTGTCTGGTAGCAGAGTCCTACTGTGGCAAAAAGTCCAAAAGTCAAGTAATTGAGTACTAAAATGAGCATGCAAAGGAAGGAAACCAAGCAAAGCAATCCAACATTAGACTCCTATTTTGGGGACAAAAAGAATCAAAGCATGGAACAGGAGGAAGTCAGTGAAGTCAGAACTCCTGCACCAAAAGCTTCCAAGAAAAATACAAGCTGATTAAAGGCCATAGAGGACCTTAAGCAATAAGAGAAGTGGAGGAAAAATTGGGAAGAGAAATGAGAACGATGCAAGAAAATTATGAAATGAGAGTCAAAAGCTTGACTGAAAAAAATAACACCTTAAAAAATAGACTAACTCAAGTGGCATAAGATGCTCCAAAAGGCAATAAGAAGAATGCCTTAAAAAGCCAAATTTGCCAGATAGAAAAAGAATCTCAAAAGCTCACTGAAGAGAATCATTCCTTCAGAATTAGATTGGAGCAAATGGAAGCTAGAGACTTAATGAGAAATTAAGATGCTGTTAAACACATGCAACAAATGAAAAAATAGGAGGCAATGTGAAATATCTCATGGGAAAAACCACTGACCTGGAAAATAGATCCAGGAGAGATAATTTAAAAATTATTGGACTACCTGAAAGCTATGATCAAAGAAAGAACCTAGAAGTCAACGTTCAAGAAATTCTCAAGGAAAACTGCACTGATGTTTTAGAACCAGAGGGCAAAATAGAGGTTGAAAGAATCCACTGGATCACCAACTGAAAAAGATCCCCAAAAGAAAACTCCTAGGAATATTATAGCTAGGTTCTGAAATTCCCAGATCAAGGAGAGAATATTACAAGCAGCCACAAAGAAACAATTTGAATATTGTGGAAACACAATCAGGATAACACAGGATCTGGCAGCTTCTACACTGAGGGACTGAAGGGCTTGGAATATGATATTCCGGAGGGCAAAGGAGCCGGGATTAAAACCAAGAATCACCTACCCAGCAAAACTGAATATCATGTTTCAGGGGATAATTTGGTCATTCAGTGGAATAGAGGACTTTCAAGCATTCTTGATGAAAAAACCAGAGTTGAATAGAAAATTTGACATTCAGATACAAGAAGCAAGAGAAGCTTGAGAAGGTAATCAGGGAAAAGAAATCCTAAGGAACTTATCAAAGTTGAACTATTTACATTCCTACATGGAAAAATAATAATTGTAACTGATGAAACTTTTCTCAGTATGAAAATAGTTGAAGGGAATAGAAATATATAAATATATATGTCTATATAGGAGGGCTTATGGGCATATGAATACATATGTGAATTGTGTATATATGTTTACAAGTATACACAGATAGAGGGCACAGGACCAATTTAATAGGAAGGAATGATACTTAAAAGGTGAAATTGAGAGGTGAGAGAGGAATATAATTAAAGGAGATGGGATAATGGGGTAAACTATCTCATATAGAAGAGGCAAGGGAAAATGGTTACAATGGAGGGGAAGAACAAAAAGGCAAAACCTTATTCTCATTGAATTTGGCTGAGGGAGGGAATGACATATACACTAAATGGGGTATCTCACCCTACAAGACAGTAGGGGTGAAGCAGATGAGAGGGGGGATGATGGAAGGGAGGGCAGTCTGGGGGGGAGTGAAATTGGAAGCACCCACTTTTGAAAAGGGATGGGATCAAAGTAGAGAATAGAACAAGTGGGAGGTTATCTACTGTGGTAATGTTTTACATAGCTACACATGTACAACCTATACTGAATTGCTTATCTTCACAGTAAGGGTGGGTGACAAGGGAGGAAGGGAATGAATCTGGAATTAAAAGTTTTAAAATCAAATGTTTAAAAATATATAAATATAATTATTAATATTATTTTACATGTAATTGGGAAATAAGATATACAGGCATAGAGCATAGAGATCCACCATGTTTTTCCCTACAGGAAAAGTACAAGTGGTTATGGGAGAAGATATGGGAGAGAGCAGATGGGAGGAGGGGATATTCTGTGGGAATGCTGTTTTGGGGTGGTAAGGGAAAAACGGGGAGGAAATTTGTAGCTCAAAATCTGGAAGAAATGAATGACATAAACCAGAAGTTAATAAAGCATTAAAAAAAAAAAGAAACAGTTTTGATTTTTATAAATGAAGAGGTCATGTAGGTCTTGAGTCTATTTTTAAAAATATAAAAATGACAATAACTAATTAGTTTGCAGCAACTGACATCCCATAAGGTGGAAATTTACTAGCTGAATTTCAACAAAAGCTTTTGGATGGAACTGAAAAATAAGTATTATTATTTAGTAAGTACAGCCAATGATTACCACCTTCCATTTGTGTCTACACTTCCTGTCTTTTTTTTAAGCTATGACAAATGTCAAAACCAAGTATTGAAATGAACTCAAATCAATAACCAGACCCTTAAATCCTCATATCACAAAGGGATAACTCAAGATTTTAAAAAACAATGAAGCATATGAAATCCCAATTGCTCACTAAAATAATACTGGCAATATTTTCTGGTTTATTTTTTGTAAGAGCTAAGGGAAAGTTTTTGTACCATTGCTAAAATACCATTATTGCACCATTAAATTTCTATTTTGTCTAAGCTTTAGGATATTACACAATTATTAATACAGCAACCGAGGTATATAATTTACAGATAAGTTAATATACATATATTGGTGTTCATGCTCATTTTTTTTTTAAACTGTAGAGGTATAAGATCAAAAAAGTTTGGAGATCAAAGCTACATTATCCAGTTAAATTGTCCTTTGTGCTATCCTTATACATACTCTCTATCTCCCATCTTTGTGTCTTTTTTACACAAATGGTGTTCTATGAATGGAATGCACTTCTTCCTTGACTCTCAGGATCCTGAGTTTCCTTCAAATCTCATCTCAAATGTCATTGTCTATTACATGAAGTTTTACCTGAAGTCCCTCATTACTAGTTCTTCCCTTCCACAAATTATCTTGTATTAATTATGTGTGTACACACACACACACACACACACACACACACACACACATGAATGTGCTCACATATATATTCAATGTATTATATAATTCAAATATGCTCAACATATAGTAATGTCTATGTTGTCTCTCATGATAGAATGTAAGCTCCTTAAGGGCACAGAGACTTATTTTATTTATGTCTTTGTATTTTCAGTCCCTAGCTCAACACATAGTAGGCATTTAATATTGTTGTTTTTCAGTCAATTTAGTTGTGCTTGACTCTTTGATTCCATTTGGATTTGTTTTTTTTTTTTTCAGGCAAGATACTAGAGTGGCTTGCCATTTCCCTCTCCAGCTCATTTTATAGATGAGGAAATTGAAGGAAATATTTGAGTGACTTGCCCAGGGTTATATACCTACTAAGAGTCTGAGGCCAGATTTGAACTCTGGAAGAGGAGTCTTCCTGACTCTAGGCCCAGCACTCTACTTTGACACCTACCTGATTCAGGTATTTAATAAAGCTTGGTAAGTGTCTGCTTATCAACTAAATTAATTTCCATAAAAAAACAAACAGAATCCAAGTTATCCTTCATTCAGCTTTGTGGCTGCTTTGAGTTTGTATGCATAAATACCAAATTTTATTGGCAAATAAAAGGTTTAATGGATGAAATGGCAGAGAGTGTAAAAATCTGACTGAAGAAAATAACACCTTAAAAAATAGACTAACTCAAATGGCAAAAGAGGCTCTAAAAGTTAATGAGGAGAAAAATGCCTTAAAAAGCTGAATTTGCCAAATGGAAAAAAGAATCTCAAAAGCTCACTGAAGAGAATCATTACTTCAGAATTAGATTGGAGCAAATGGAAGCTAGTGACTTTATGAAAAATCAAGATACTTGATGGGGAAGTAAATGAAGCCACAGTAAGTGAAAGACATTTCCTGTAATTATCTCTTTTCTGATGAGCAATAGTCACATGAAAGGATGCCTGCTACAGAATATTCATCTTCTTTTTTATTATTCTATTTCTCTAACCATACTTTTTTGTCTCTTGAACTGGACAATTTGAATTTGATCTTTTAATACACTTTTACTTCTCTACATATACTTTCAGGACCCTCTTACTTATTCCCAGGGTTTTAGTGGCAAATCATTTCCAATTTTTTACCCCTGATCTTTCTCTTCTTAGTCCTAGACTGATACCTTCAGCTGCCTGTAAGAAAGACCGAGGTAGGGTGGCGTAGCCAATATGGCAGCGTACAAGCAGGAAAACTCCATGTGTTTCCCATATAACCACCTCAAATATCTATAAAAAATCACTCTAAACAAACTTTAGGGCTACAGAACCCACAAAGTGACAGAGAGAAACAAAGCTCCCACTGATGGCAGGCCAGCAGCTTGGGAGGAAGGGTCCATTGCATCATACTGGGAGCAGAGTGTAGCCCTACATGAACCTGTGGTTTGAGCCCCAGGGTGCCGATGATCAGCTGCAGCTAGAGGGACTTCAGGAGAGTGGATCACCAGCAGCTGTGGCAGTTTCCAGAATTATCAACACATAAATGCCAAAGACAAAGTGAGAGATCATTGTGGACTTTGGAAACAGGGGGTGCAGGAGTGGGATCTGGACTGTGCCCCCAAAGGTAGAACTGGCAGAGGCACAGCGGCCAACGCCATGTAGCTGCTTCAAAGCTCCTGGCCTGCAGATTGTAGGGGAACCAAGCAACCATTCTGAGGGGTAATCACTCTTGCTTTAACCTGCTTGGATCTGGATTGCTGTCTAGGGTTGAGGTCCTGGGGTGTGCGACCAGGTGCCAGAGCCTCTGGAGGATTTAGAGAAGGTACCCAACTAATGGCTCTGGCAGCTGAAACAACCCCAGAAATTTGGGACAAAGCTCTTCTCTCTGGAAGCAGAGTTCTACTGTGGCAAAAAGCTCAAAAGTCAAGTAATTCAGTGGCAATATGAGTAAGCAAAGGAAGCAAAGAAAGCACAGTAATCTGACTTCAGATTTCTATTTTGGGGACAAAAAGGATCAAAGCATGGAACAGGAGGAAGACAAGGAAGTCAGAACTCTTGCACCAAAAGCTTCCAAGAAAAATATGAACCGGTTACAGGCCACAGAGGAACATAAGGATTTTGAAAACCAAGTAAGAGAAGTGGAGGAAAAATTGGGAAGAGAAATGGGAACAATGCAAGAAAATTACGAAAAGTGAGTCAAAAACCTGACTGAAGAAAATAACACCTTAAAAAATAGACTAACTCAAATGGCAAAAGAGGCTCCAAAAGTCAATGAGGAGAAAAATGCCTTAAAAAGCTGAATTTGCCAGATGGAAAAAGAATCTCAAAAGCTCACTGAAGAGAATCATTACTTCAGAATTAGACTGGAGCAAATGGAAGCTAGTGACTTTATGAAAAATCAAGATACTATTAAGCAGATCCAAAACAAATGAAAAAATAGAAGGCAATGTGAAATATCTCACTGAAAAAACCACGGACCTGGAAAATAGATCCAAGAGAGATAATTTAATAATTATTTCACTACCTGAAAGCCATGACCAAAAAAAGAACCTAGAAATCATCCTTCAAGAAATTCTCAAGGAAAATTGCCCTGATGTTTTAGAACCAGAGGGCAAAATAGAAGGTGAAAGAATCCACTGGATCACCTCCTGAAAAAGATCTCAAAAAGAAAACTCCTAGGAATATTATACCCTGATTCCAGAGTTCCTAGATGAAGGAGAAAATATTACAATCAGCCAAGAAGAAACAATTTGAATATTATGGAAACACAATCAGGATAACATAGAATCTGGCAGCTTCTATATTGAGGGATCGAAGGACTTGCAATATGATATTCTAGAGGTCAAACGAGCTGGGATTAAAACCAAGAATCAGCTACAGGAGAGTTATTGGACTTCCTGAAACCATGATCAAAAACAGAGCCTAGACATCATCTTCCAAGAAATTTTCTTTAAACTTTTTTTTATTTTTAGTTTATATCATTCATTTCTACAAGTTTGAGTTACAATTTTTCTCTCCATTTTTCCCCTACCCACACCCAAAACATCAATCCCACTTAATATCTCCCCCCAATCTGCTCTCTCATGTATCTACCCCCATCCTCCATTTGACTTTTCAGTAGATCTCTATCCCAGTTACATGTAAAATAATAATAATAATAATAATAATAATAATAATAATAATAATATATTTTTAAACATTTGATTTTAAACCTTTGAATTCCAGATTCTTTTCCTAACTCCCTTGTCACCCACTCTCACTGGGAAGATAAGCAATTCAATATATGTTGTACATATGTAGCTATGAGAAACATTTCCATAGTGGATATATTGTGAAAGACTGACTATATTTCCCTCCATCTCATCGCACCTCCCACTTGTTCTATTCTCTACTTTGCTCCTGTCCCTTTCCAAAATTGGGTGATTCCAACTTCCCTCCCCCCCCCAGCCTCCTCTCCCTTTCATCATCCCCCCTACTCTCTTGTAGGGTGAGATACCCTATTTAGTGTGTATGTCATTCCCTCCCTAAGCCAAATTCAATGAGAATAAGGTTGACCCATTCCCTTTTGCCTTCCTGTTCTTCCCCTCCATTGTAACAGTTTTCCCTTGCCTCTTCTATATGAGATAATTTGCCCCATTCTGTCTCCCCCCATCTACTTTAATTATATTCCTCTCTCACCTCTCAATTTCACCTTTTAAGTATCTTCCCTTCCTATTCAACTGGTCCAGTACCCTCTGTGTATGTATACCTGTACACATATATACACATACTCACATATGTATTCATATGCCCATATACCCTCCTACATAGACAAATATATATATATATATATATATATACATATATATACACACACACACACACACACACACATTTCTATTCTCTTCAACTTTTCTCATACTGAGAAATGTAAGTGCTCAACTTTGATATGTCCCTTACGATTTCTTTTCCCTGTTTACCTTCTCATGCTTCTTATATCTGAATGTCAAATTTTCTATTCAACTCTGTTTTTTTCATCAAGAATGCTTGAAAGTCCTCTATTCCTTTGTATGACCATATTTTCCCCTGAAACATGATACTCAGTTTTGCTGGGTAGGTGATTCTTGGTTTTAATCCCGGCTCCTTTGCCCTCCGGAATATCATATTCCAAGCCCTTTGATCCCTCAGTGTAGAAGCTGCCAGATCCTGTGTTATCCTGATTGTGTTTCCACAGTATTTAAATTGTTTCTTCCTGGCTGCTAGTAATATTGTCTCCTTGATCTGGGAACTCTGGAACCTGGTCATAATATTCCTAGGGGTTTTCTTCTGGGGATCTTTTTCAGGAGGTGATCAGTGGATTCTTTCAACCTCTATTTTGCCCTCTGGTTCTAAAACATCAGGTTAATTTTCCTTGAGAATTTCTTGGAGGATGATTTCTAGGTTCTTTTTTTGATCATGGCTTTCAGGTAGTCCAATAATTTTTAAGTAATCTCTCCTGGATCTATTTTCCAGGTTTTTTCAATGAGATATTTCACATTGCCTTCTATTTTTTCATTTGTTTGGATCTGTTTAATAGTATCTTGATTTCTCATAAAGTCACTAGCTTCCATTTGCTCCAATCTAATTCTGAAGGAATGATTCTCTTCAGTGAGCTTTTGAGATTCTTTTTCCATCTGGCAAGTTTGGCTTTTTAAGGCACTCTTCTCCTCATTGCTTTTTGAGCCTCTTTTGCCATTTGAATTAGTCTATTTTTTGAGATGTTATTTTCTTCAGTCGGGTTGTTGAATCTCATTTTATAATTTTCTTGCTTCATTCTCATTTCTCTTCCCAATTTTTCTTCACTTCTCTTATTTGGTTTTCAAAATCCGTCTTAAGTTTTTCTATGGCCTGCAAGCAGCTTATTCTTTCCTTGGAAGCTTTTGGTGCGGGAGTTCTGACTTCATTTTCCTCCTCCTGTTCCATGTTTTGATCCTTTTTGTCCCCAAAAAAGGAATCCAGAGTTGGACTGCTGTACTTGCCTTGCTTCCCTCATTTGCTCATGTTGCCACTGAATTACTTGACTTTTGAGCTTTTTGCCACAGTAGAACTCTGCTACCAGAGGGGGTAGCTTTGTCCCAAATCGCTGGGGTTTTCACAGCTGCTGGAGAGGGTGCCCTCTCTGAAGCCTCCACATGCTCTGGCAAGCTGGTCGCTATGAAATTAAAATAACCAAACTTGGCTGCCAAAGAAAAAGTATGAAAGAACAATCACCCTGATTCATTGTAGAGGTTGGGGACTATAGAATGCCACATACAGTGCTACGCTTTTTCAACATTTTGGTTGGTTTTGTTGAAATGTCTCCCATCTGCCCCATATTTTTTATTCTCTGCTATAAAAAATGGCTTTCTGAGAAGGTGAAGGAGGAAAGAGAAAAGAATAAGTGATATTAAAAATAGAAAGATAACTAATATAAAAGGAAAAAGAAACCACCCACAATGATATTCATCCCTCTAGTATCATTTGGTATATTCCCTTACATCAAATTATGAAAACTATCAAAAGACCAACATATTTTTGTGCAAATGAAAACATATAAAGGTATGTCATATTCTCTAGGCCCATATTAATTTGATCCTATAATACAGTTCAAAGCACAAACAATTGCCTTTTTAAATTAAAATACAGTATTAACAGCATTTGCTTCAATAATTTCTTGGATAATTTTGCAGGAGAAAAAAACCAGGATCACTTTTAAAATATATTATACTTGGATTGTATTAGGGTACAAATGCAGAATAATTTACTACATTTGGTTCTTCAGCATATTGCTTTTGGATTATGGTAAATCTGGCTTACATGGTTCATTGAATCAAATTTCCTTTTTTCTACTCAGGCATCACCATCCTTCCAGTTTCCCAGGTTCATAAACTTGGCATTATCCTTGACTACTCATTCTCTCTCATCCCACATATCCACAACTTACTGCCAAATTTTGCCATTTCTACTTTCAAAACATCTCTTGTATCCAATCCTTTCTCTCTAAAATAATAGCACCTACCTCTGAGGATTGTTGTGAGGATTAAACAGATAACACATGTAAAGCTCTTAGCATAGTCCCTTGCACATAGTAGGTGCTATATAAATTTATTCCCTTCTCCCATTTCCTAGTAACCACCTTGTTTGAGGCCCTCATCACTTCTTGTCTAGATTATTGCTACAGCTTGCTATTTGTCTTCCTGCATCAAAACTCTCACCACTCCAGTCCAAGCTCCACAATGCTGCCAAAGTAATTTCCTTTTAACACAGATCTGACCATGGAACTCCCCTACTTAATCAATTCCAGAGGCTTCCTATTGCCTCTAGGATAAAATATGAACTCTGTTTAGCTCTGCAAGTTCTACACAACCTGGCCCCAACCTATACTTGCAGGCATGTTGGATAATACTCCTCATCATGAAATGTGCAATCCAACCAATTTGGTCTTTTTTTCTGTTCCTCACTCACAACACTCCACCTCTGTGTCCACACCTTTGTGCATGCCATGCCCCAGGCCTGGAATGCACTCTCCTTCCCTCTGCTTCACAGGGTCCCTCCGCTTGAAAACACTGCTCAAGCACCATCTTCTTCATGAATCCTTTCCTGGTTTCCCTAGTGGTTAGTATCTTCCTTCCCAAAATATTTCATATTGAATTACTTTGCATATATTTGTATTTAGTCATTTTTGATGTTAATGCTTTGTGAATTTTTTTATCTGTACTTGTCTCCTTTATCAGAAGGTTAAGGTTAGCATAGTGTTGGCACAGTGCTGGGCATATAGTAGATGCTTAATAAATATTTTATGCAATGATTTTACTATGGCAGGCAGGTCATGCCAGTTATGAGTTTTAGCACCAAAGAGAAAGGGAATGATCTTAAAAGCCAGGCTACTAGATTAAACAACTACAGAAATTCTTTTTTTTTTCTGTCTGGAAAATGTGTATAGTACAAACAGTCCAGGCCACAAAAATTGTCTAGAATATGATACTTTACATATTAGTAAATACAGGCAGTGATCTGTGTTTATGTTTTAATTCCCCTTTCCCCACAAATCCCAAAACTCTTGGAATTTTTTCCCTTTCTTCTCTTCATCTCATAGCTTCATTTGACCTATGAATTCTAAAAGAGGAATTTCTAAATAGAAAACTCCACAAAACTAATCCAAATTAGTTCACTCATTGAAAGCCTGATCTAATAGTGACAAATACATCTCAGTCACAGTTGCTATAAAACAGTACCACAAAAATGGTGATGAATGTCATAGGAACCTAAAGTCTGATTTTAATCTTGTTTCACACAAGTAGGAAGTCAACACTAAAGCTTTTCTTTTTTTTTAGTTACTGTAGGCTTGAGACATTTTTTCTTATAAATTCTTAAGTCCAAACTAATTATCAATCACTTTTAATTAACTCAAATGTTAAAATGAAGGTAGTGTTCACATTCCTATAATTCCAAAGAAACTTATTAAGTAATGATGCCCTGGTACTTCAGGTATAAAAATAAAACTGCTTTCTCATTTATAGAATTTTCCCTTTCTACTTAAGAGAAATGCATTCATAGTCTGAGATTATAAATGTTCTTTTTAAAAATTTTTCTTTTTGCTTTTTTTTGGAGGGGGGAAGTTAGGGCAATTAGGGTTACATGATTTGCCCAAGGTCACATGGCTAGTTTTTGTGTTAAGTTGAGGCTGGATTTGAACTCAGGTTCTCCTGACTCCAAAGCCAGTGCTCTATTCACTGCGCCACGTAGCCACCCCTAATTGTTCTTTTCTTGTAATCAACACCTTATGATATTATCATGGGTCTATAAAAATAATTGCTGTTGACTTTTTTGATTCCTGGGCAGGTTCTAGGGTATAAGTCATTTTAACTTGAAAATTCAGATATATTTAATTTATTTAAATAAGTTTATGGTAGATCCTTTCCTATTCTACTGGACCTCTCTGCCATTCTAGATATTGTTTCTAATGATTATTATAATGATTATATTGATTGAATTATAATGAATAGCATTATTATATATTATATTATTTTATATTATATTATATTACATTACATTATATTATATATAAATTACATTGAATCATTATAGTAGTTCACATCTGATCTCTCTCTTTGTTCTTTTCGCACTTCTCCTTTTTCACTTTTTTCTTTTTCTCTTTTCCTGAGTTCAGAATTATAAAAAATTTAAAGAATTTTTATTTAAAATATCCCCAGAAAAATTCTTGAAATTAACAAAGCTTACTCTAAATAGGATAAAATAAATTCAGTGTTATCCTAGTAATGCTTTTAGGGTAGTAGACCTTAAAAGTATAAAAGTTCTTAAAAACAAAAATCTTCCTAATAAAGGAATATTGGTAGCCAAAAAGGGAGAAACACATAGGGGGAATGAAGAACAATTTTTAATTTTAATATGCGTGCACATTCTCAATACCTGAAAATTCTTTTCTCCATGGGACATAGGTAAACTAAGGCAAGATATACTAGAAAAACAATGGTTTTGTAATCACTCTTCACTACCTTCATGATTTTTGGTGAAACACAGTACATACCAGCTAGAATGCTGTATTTGGAGTATAAGGAAGGCCTGGGCTCAAATTCCAGAGACATTTACTGCTTGTATGGCCCTAAGTGAGTCCCTTCACATTCCCCTGCCACAGTTTCCTCATGTGTAAAATAAAGGTGCTTGGTCTTAACAGCCTCTCAGGTCCCTTCCAGCTCTAAATCTATGATTTTTTGGTAGCAGATGTTGCTATGTGAAGACTCAGAACCAAATTTTTAAACCTTTCCTTGATTTGACTGGATCTGTGGTTTCCTTAAAGTGAGTACTTTCTCTTCTGGTACAAACACAATCATTCCATACTTTCTCAACCTTGTGTGTGGTTCCTTGTCCATATCACTTCATAAATTCAACAAACATACTGGAAGCCTTTCTCTGGCTCTTTGAATGATCTCAGGGAAACCAAATAAAGCTGTCCAGATGGCTCTCATTTTCTATCCACAACCAGGCTACCTCTGTCTGTGGTCATATGCATCTGTAATAATGCCTTTTGTGTGGTTTCTCTCCAGTTGTTGTTGGTAACATGTCATGATTTGTTTATATCTACCATGCGTTTTTCATAGGTCTTGATAGGGACAGGGATAAAACGACCTGATCTGTTTTCACTGGTACAGGGAAGTCCCACATAAGGAAACTCCCTCTACCAATAACATGTAATCTTAAATAAATATTGCCTAAAGTATTGAGAGGTTAAGTGATTTGGTCACAGACTCAGTATGTGTTCTCAGCAAGACTTGAATCCAGGATTTCTAAGCTCTAAGGCCAAACACTCTAGCTCTTCTATCCCACTGTCTCTATGTGATTCTTCAAGTTGCTTGTCATTTTAATTCAGAAACCACAGCACTGGTGTTAAAAGAGATGAATTGTTGCAGTAATGAGAAGACTATATGCCAATGAAAGCACTACACAGTATCCCAAATACAGCCTATTTCCATCTCTCAGTCTAGCAAATTATCTAGCTATAGTAATATAAATTGATTGACTAATTCAATGGGTTGCCACAGAATCACAGATTTTGAACTAAAGGGTACCTCAAATGTCATGGGGTCCATTTTACATATGAGGAAGCTGAGGCCCAGAGTAGTGAAGTGACAATTCACAGAAGTTTTGTGTCCAAACCCACTGTCCTTTCTATTGCACCACACTACCATCCCTCCTTCTAGTCGTATGTCATTTTTTGAGCACTATGTTTCTCATTCATTTCATTCTTTCTCTGAGAAAGACTCTTCTGATAGCTAATGGTGACATGCTGGTGATACTGGTTTCTCAAAGGATATGCCAGGGAAATGTAAACTCTGGTAGGTACTAATAGCTAGAAACGTTGCATATGGTTTCATTTGCAGGCAGTCGTCTCTACTAGGACCAGCTTGGAGGTCATTAGTATGTTGTCCAATAGCTGATGAATTCTTTCTCTACAATACATGAATCAAGGAAAAGCACAAAATAACTCTCAGCCCCATGTAGCCCTCTTCTATTTCTGTAGTGATGGCAGTGGTAGAAATGAGAGTAGAAGGTATTCAGAATCACACAGTTTTTCAAAGTCATCTATAAACACAAATTTAACTGTTGATATTCTAAATGTGATATTCTGGTTCAGCGACCAACAAACTGGCATTACTTCTCCTGGAAGGAACTGAACCATCAATATTGAATTTTAAAATTAAACCAGAAGAAATAAAGATGTTCCAGGTAAATGGAAGCATGGATCATGGGTTCTCTTTAGAAAGGCAAATAACCTTAAAGTTGTCTTCATTTTTTGCCCAAAAGTTAAGAAGAAAAATATATCCACAGAACATTTGGTCACTTTTGTCTTTCAGTGCTCACAAGTCTAAGTAAAAAGACTACCATGAAGTGAACTCTAGCATGAACGCAAATATCCCTGGAGGTAGAGAAATTTCACGAAGAATTTGAGAAACTCCTCCAAACAAAATCAGACGTTTTTTGAATTCCAAAGATACACATAGCTATGTACACTATATGTGTGTGTATTTATATATATATATGTATGTATATATATAAATATAAAATATAAATATAATATAAAAAATAAAAGAAAGATGGGAAAAGTAACTACTCTAAACCAAACATTCATGTGTATATATATATATATATGTATATGTATATATATATATATATATATATATAGACACATAGAAAGAAAGCAAAAGTTATATTGGAAAATATGGTTTGAGATTAAGAAAAAAAAAGTAGTTAAAGACTTGTAGACTACTTGGAAGTCTCCTGTCTAAATGAAATTAATACTTTCATCAAGAAGAGAGCAGGGAAGTACTGACATCATGGTGGAAAAAATTTAAAATCAAATCTGTCTTGATAGATAGGAAACAATTGGTTATTGATGTGGCAGTCATTTCCACATCAGTTATCTATGTGCCAGAGCTCAGACAAGCAATGCATTAGGTCAAAAGAAAAAATAAACACAAAATTAGAATAAAAACAAAGACAAACAGAAATTGCATGCAATCTCGAGAAATTTAATTTGGCCTATCTAAACAAGGTATTGATAATGAGAAAGAGGAAACATAAAGGAAGAGACATTGACAGACTCATATGTCCTACAGGAATTCTACTAAAGTAAAGTCACAACAAACAGGATAAAAGACCTTTGTAACTGATTCAATCAGGGACTATATGATCTTTTTGACCAGTAGAGACACAGTAGCAAAGGGAAACAGCAATATAAATCTACACTCATTCATAAAATCTTGTTTGATTTGGAAGAGGCATTATAAAAAACTCTGCATTATTACTTCAAAAAACAGGTTCCAACAACAGAAGGAAAGATGACATTGTAGAAAGTACTAATCCAAAATTGTCTTGAAAGCCTTAAGGGATGAAAATGAAAGGTCAACAAAAGTATGAAAAATAGAAAAGGTCTATACAAACTTTTACAACAAAATCTTTTACACCAACAATCTTTTACGTCCCTTTTATTTGGACTCTAACCTTATAGGTCCTTATGTGCTACATGAAGAAATTGAAAGGGGGGTGGCCAGGTGGCACAGTGAATAGAGGGCCAGCCCTGGAGTCAGGAGGACGAACCTGAGTTCAAATCTGACCTCAGACACTTAACACTTACTAGCTGTGTGACCTTGGGCAAGTCACTTAACCCCAATTGTCTTGTCTCCTCCCTCCAAAAAAGCAAAAAGAAAAAACAAAAGAAGAAATTGAAAGGACACAAAATAAAAGGAAGATGGGAAAAACAACTACTCTAAACCAAACATTCAGCAAGGAGGTATATACTATAAGTAAAATAAATTTGAAAGTACATTGAGGAATTAATTATGAAATTATCTGAAAGAGAATAGGGCACAAATGCTTAGAAAAATATTATTGTTGTCATTATTAACACTCTGTCCCCAAAGTGACTGAGAAAATAACCATGGCTTTATATGCCTGTTTTCTGAGTTTTACTAAATATTCTTGATGAAAGTATGAGAACTGAACAAACTTAGGCAAATAATATCCTATTTCAGACCATGTTTATGGTCATAATTGATTAAAAGTTGAGAGAATGTAAGATTCCATTGTGTTTATTGTTTGTTGACTATTAAAAAGTATTTGATCTAATAAGGCAAAAGGCTGACTAGCCTGTGTGCCCATCCAATAAGATGCCCCCTATAAATGTTACATTTATCAAAGATTCTTTGAAAGATTTAACAGAGATTATTTTGTTCAAAAGCCTTTTGACTATTATCTCCAAGAAAAGCATAAAACAGGGAGACCTAAATATCCCTGTAGCAGCAAGCACCCCAAGCGTCCCCAGGGTTTGCTGCCAACATAGGTTCTTAGATCTTCTTTATTAAAGGAAAGCAACTCAAAATGGGTTGACAAGCTTACTTTAATCAGTCAAATATGTATCATTTACCTAGTTCAGGGAAAAAGGTCAGCACCCCGAACTTCAGATTATATAGACAGAATTATCACGACAGAGAAATAGATCAAACAGACAGTTTCCAAACTGTCCAACCATTACATCCAAACCAAATCAACATCTGGGTTTTTCAAAGCCGGGGGGAGCTCTCAACAATGGCTTCCCAGAGTCTCATCTGATCAAATCACAGAACACTTCTCAAAGTGAGCCCCAAAACAAAGCCTCAAATCAGGGTTTATATAGCTTTCTCCTGGCTCAGAGAATGTAACAACCTTCTGGACCCACTGGACAATCAAAAAGTATCTACTGAAAAACAAGCCTCCCACCCCAGGCTCCCAGTGCACTTTAGCCTAGGGACAGGGAAGATCTTAAAAATTTACATTCCCATTACAATCCCTCAAATATGTTTGTCAGCATAATAATGTCTAATGGTGAATACAAAAAGAAGATTCCCAATAGATGGTGAAGTCCCCCAACTGCTCCTTGTAGCAGATTACATTGTACCAATATTATTAATCCCAGGGACACTGAAGAGCCTCCTAAATAAGATCCACGATGACTCAAATTTGGCTTAATCATCTACACACACAAAAAAAGATAAGTAGATGAATCATGCCTGTTGTCCAGATTATATCTAACATGAGTTAGTGATATGAACAACCCACAGTGGCAGCCTATCAGTACAATGTCTGGGCCAAACCGACCAATGGACAGTGAACTAGGCTCAGAAATGAAGAGAAGAGTAAGCTAGATGGCCTTTGGTGAAATTTCATAATGGGCTTTCAAGCTTTTCCCTTAAATATTGAGTCATGGATGCAAGTCATGGAATACCATAGACTTCAAAGTTTCAGATCACTCAAAGGGCAATGGAAAGATAATCAACAGATAGCCCGTGTACTCCAATAATACCCATGCAAAATCAAAATCTAGAAGAAAGTTCTTTTTTTTCTATTAGGTAGACTGTTACAGAAGATTTATATGAAGGTATGAACAATAGTTTTATGGAACGAGAGGATAAGGATGTGTTGCAATCTGTACCAGTGGAAGGAGTAACCATAATAATTACAACCCCATTTGGGTAGTCAAATAATGACCACTTTCCCCTTGTGTCAACTATCCAAGTCTAAGTTCCAAGACTTAGTTTGGAGTGTAATGGACACCGAGATATAACAGGGCAGCTAGGCCAATTATGATTGATAGGAGTGTTTATTAACCGGCCGGAGCTGCCTCTCAGACTGAAAGACAGCATCGAGCTTTCTGTTAGACATAATTTTATAGACAATGTGATTGGTAGCAACAGAATATGTTTCTAAGGAGTACAATGTCTTTAGCATTGTGTCTATTGAGGCAAAACATTCTCAGTATTATTCTCATTGAAGCAAAGCATTCTCAGTATTATTCCTATTGAAACAAAGCCTTGGTATTATTTCTACTGAAGTGAAGTGAAGCCATAGTTCCTTAGCAAAGCCTTGGATACAAACATAAACAAACCTGAAACTGTAGGAATCTGTGGCATGTTTTAGCAACACAGGTGAAACATTTCTTTACTATTGGAGCCTATTAGGTGGTTTCCAAGGAACCCAGTAGGGGTCCCCTCTAGCAGGTTTAAGGGGGCTCTAGTGTATAATTTCTGGTGGGCACTTCAGGAGGACATTCTCATGTTTTTCACAAAATTTTTTAATTCTTTCCTCTTCCTCTGAAGTAGATGGCCTATAAACCACAATTATTTTAGAAGTGATATCTGTTTAAATATCATAATGTTGATTAACAAGGCTATGGGAGTGGAAAGTACATATCCTGTGAGATCTAGTCATTTTGTTAGGAAAACAACTATATATTAAGAGCAAAAAGCATCAATAAAACTTTAAAACAAACAAAACCAAAAGGGGTTGGTGCAGCATAAAAATTAATCTGATTTCATAAGCCTTTTCAAATCCTGCCAGGTTGACTGCTGGAGACAGCCCATCAACAGATTTCTATTTGAAGCCCTTTTAGGGCAGCAAGGTGGCACGGTGGATACGGTGCCAGCCCTGGAGTCAGCAGGACCTGTGTTCAAATCCAGCTGCACACTTACTAGTTGTGTGGTCCTGGGCAAGTCACTTAACCTGGTTGGCCCCAGATACTAGCTGTGTGACTCTGGGCAAATCACTTAACCCTGTTTGCCTCAGTTTCCTTATCTGTAAAATGAGCTGGAAAAGGAAATGGTAAATCACTCCAGTATCTTTGTCAAGAAAATCCCAAATGGGGTCACAGAGAATCAGATATGAAATGACTCAACAACAACAACCAGTTTCATAGCCCCTGTCCCAGTCTACACTACAAAGGCATCAGATGAGGGAAACCATGGTCATCTCCATACTACAACGAAGCACTGGAGAAGGATATTAGTGAAGCTGAATGCAGGAAAATTTTAATTAAATTTTCCATGTTTTTGTTGTGTGTCTCCTGTGTGCCCATCACTGTATGCTAATTATTGACTAAAGATGTTTCTCCTTGCCCTGTCAACATTCTTGAAAGTATCACTTTCTTATCTCTTAAAAGCAGATGAAGACAAGTATAATCTCCATGAAGGATGCCATTTACTGTCTAAGAAGCATCCAAATATGAAAAGGCTCATCACCAACAGTTTGGTCACTAGGTAACGAAATCTTTATTCACAATAGTGGGAGGAGATTGGCAGAAAAAGTGCCAGAGGATGCCAAAATCAGAGTTTTTAGGTCTCAAGAAGTGTGCCCAAATGTATGTCAAATTTTGTCATTATGATATTTTTCTTTATGTGAATTTTTGCTATTTTATTGTTAATGGTGTACAGAAATGCTAATGACATTTAAACCTCTTCTTTGTTTATGTTTTTATTCTTCTTGACTAAAAGTCAAAATAATCATTTCTAAAACAATCTAATAGTAATGAAGAGAACAGAAAGCCCTACCTTCACACTTCTAAGCAGAAGTGATTCATGTTTCTCAATTATAAATAACAGTAGCTCTTGTTTTCAAAAAAACATTTTTATTATATTAAGGTACATTCCTTCCATTAACACAGTCTTTAGTGTTTTAAAAATAAATATATCTTATATCATCTTCCTCTGTGAAGCCTTTTTGGAATATTCCTACCACTCCTACCTCCCTTGACTCTTCTCCTTCGTATACTTAGGAACTTCATAAAAAAGAACTTCATCTACAACTTTTTGTACTCACACATCAGTAGGACCCTCTGAATGAAGGGTAGAGAAGATGAACTCCTCCAAAAACCTCTACCTGAGGAGGGGAGATCAGGCCAGCCAACATCAAGCTCTTATGTGGGATACCTTCTCTTTCTTCCCCTTGCTTCCTTCTGTGTGTTGTCTTCCCCTATTAGATTATAATCTCTTTGAGGGCAGAAATTGTCTTTCTCTTTTGGATTTGTATCCCCAGCCCTTAGTACACAGTAGGTGCTTAATAAATGTTGACTTATTGACTATATCACAGTGTTCAGCCCTTTACTATATAGTTCCTTGCACTAGTCTCTCAATCATTGCACATACTCAGATCTTGCCTTGAAAGACAGAAAACTTTTTATAGACAAAGATGATATATGCTACTTCTCTTATTATAGCCATCAACATATACTTTTTGGAACATACTAGGCTCTTCAGCTAGAAAAAGATCACTGGCAAACATTCCCTCAGTATTAGTTTCAAAAGTAAAGGCAAATACAAACTAATTTACCAATGGCCATATCATTTTTTAAAACCTTTGACCCCCTCTAGTGCCAAGGAGAGGGAGTACAGTGCCTGGTGAAAAATATTTTAACAAACTGCTTCTCTCACTAACAGTTGTTAACAACATCTCTGGATAAATAAACAATACCATAACTACAGGTTTTACTTAATATTAATATGGGATGGCCAGGTGGTTTTGATTTCAAAAATAACTTCTAATTATATGAAAGACAAAAATAGATCTTACAGAAAAGCAATTAATGTGCAAATGGACAATAATAAAGTACTTTACAAATACCATAGGATTTTACTTCAAAATGAATTCAGTAAAATTTTCTTCTACATAACCACAGTACTTTAATATTATTTGTGTTTTGCCAAATTGTTCCTGCACTGGGTTATTACTTTAAAAATATTTCTGGTCAAAATGGGCACATGATTTAGACATAAAGGGTGATGTCATAAGCAAATTAGGAGAGCAAAGAATAATTTACCTGTCAGATCTATGGAGAAGGGAAAAATTTAAGACCAAATAAGAGAGGGAGGGCATTATCATTACATTAAAAAATTTTTGCACAAACAAAACAAATGCACCCAAGATTAGAAGGAAAGAGGAAAAATGGGAAACAATTTTTACTGCCAATATTTCTGATAAAGGCCTCATTTCTCAAATATATAGAAAACTGAGTCAAATTAATTTATAAGAGTACGTAATCCCCCAATTACTAAATGGTCAAAGGATATGAACAAGCAATTTTCAGATGAAGACATCAAAGCTATCTACAAGCATATGAAACAATGCTCTAAATTATTATTATTATTTTGCTTATTTGAGGGCAATTGGGGTTAAGTGACTTGCCCAAGGTCACATGGCTAGTAAGTGTGTGAGGCCGTATTTGAACTCAGGTCCTTCTAACTCCAGGGCTGGTGTTCTATTCACTGTGCCACCCTCTAAATCATCATTGATTAGAGAAATGCAAATTAAAACAACTTTGAGGTATCACCTCATACCTATCATATTGGCTAATATGACAGAAAAGGAAAATGATAAATGTGGATGAAGATGTAGAAAATCTGGACACTAATGCATTGGTGGTGGAGTTGTGAAAAGATCCGACCGTTCTGGAGAGCAATTTGGAACTATGCCCAAAGGGCAATGAAACTGGGCATATACCCTTTGATCCAGCAATGTGTGTGTGTGTGTGTGTGCGTGTATCGCTAGCCATCGTAATCTATATCTTGCCACTGGACCCTGATGGCTCCAGGAGAGAATGAGTCTGGTGGCTTTGCACAGTCCTGTCTAACTTAAATCCAATTTACTTGTAAATCATCATATCTCCTTCCTGATGTCATGGTCTTCTTTGAGAATGGAGGACAAACAAAAACAACAACCATTGCTATATATGTATCCCAAAGAAATCATAAAAATGGGAAAAGGGCCTACATGTAGAAAGTCACTTATAGCAGATCTTTTTGTGGTGGCAAAGAATTGGAAATTGAGGGAATGCCTATTGATTGGGGAATGGCTGAACAAATGATGACATATGAATGTGATAGAATACTATTGTGCTATAAGAAATGATGAGCAGGTAGATTTCAGAAAAACCTTGAAAGACTTACACGAACTGATGCTGAGTGAAATGAACAGAACCAGGAGAATGTTGGAAAGAGTAACAGCCACATTGTATGATGATCAAATATGATTAACTTAGCTCTTCTCAGCAATACAATGGTCCAAGATAATTCCACAAGACTTATGACAGAAAATGCTATCCACATCCAGAGAAAGAATTATGGAGTCTGAATGTGGATTGAAGCATATTAATTTCACTTTTGGAAAAAAAAAAGTTTTGTGGCTTTTCCTTTTCGTTCTGTGTCTTCTTTCACATGACTAATGTGAAAATAAGTTTACATGACTGCACATGTATAACATCAGATGTTTGCCATGTTCAGGGGGTGGGGTGGTGGGAGGGAGGAAGGGAAAAAAATTTGCAACTCAAAATCTTTTAAAAAGTGAATGTTGAAAACTATCTTTACATGTAATTAGGAAAAACAAAATGCTATTTACAAAAAAAAAAGTTCTGATTCACCAGGACAGCTAAAATCATTTTGTAAATTTGCTCATAATGTAATTTTTATGCCATTTTAGTTGGCAGCTAGGTGGAGCAGTGGATAGACTGCCAGGCCTGGAGTGAGTTAGACCTGAATTCAAATCCAGTCTCAGATACTTACTAGTTGTGTGATCCTAGGCACTTTACCTGTTTGTCTCAATTTTCTCATCAGTAAATGCTGGGGATAATAATAGCAGCTACCTCCCAGGGTTATTGGGAAGATCAAATGAGATAATAATTATAAAGTGCTTAAACCCAGTGCCTGGCATATAGTAAGCACTATGTAAATGTTAGCTATTATTGTTGTTATAATTATACAGGAAGATGGTGGACTAACTTGCCTCTGGAGTCAACTACAGTTCTGACATTCTGATTCTGAAATGAATGGCTATCATCCGAAAAGGCAGCTTCTATTACCTAAAAAGCCATTTTGCATTCTGAAGCATTATAAATGCTCCCTAAGAATAAAGGTTATTTTATCCTTTTTATTTCCAGTGTCTAGCCCAGTGGCTAGACATAGGAGGTGCTTCAAAGGTGCTTGCTTGTTGAAAGATGAAGAGAGGTGAGGGCAACACATAATAGCTGTGTCTATGTACCTGCAGAGCTGTCATGCAGAAGAAAGTTTAGACAAGTTCTGCTTGCCAGAAGAAGGCAATGAGTGAAAATTGCAAAACGGCAATTTAGATTTAATGTTAGCACAACTTATAAGTTCTTCCTCACTGGATGTCTTCAAACAGAAGTTGGATAAATATATGTAATTTGTAGTAGCATATTTTTAGAGCTGTAGTGGGGATTATTTTTCAGGTCAAGTTTGTACAAGATGGTCTCCAAGGTTCCATCCTACTATAAAACTAAGATTTTGTGATTTGGCATGAATCTCTGATAAGAATGAAGAAAGGGAGGAGATAAAGGTAATCTGAACGTTTTGATCTTTGGTAACAGGGATATTGGCATTGACAGGCACACTTTTCATAAATAAATATGTACTTCCTCCATAAAATCCTACTCTAGTACCTAACTCTGGCACAGAGGTGAATGGAGTTTATGAAAGCTAACAGAACATCAGAAGGGAAAAGACTGATTCTTTCAGGTGATATTCCAGTTGGCCAAATCTTTACAATCTTGGAATTGATTGAAAGGCATAGAAAATATAAGATCTTGTTTATATTTATTGTTTGTTCTCCTAAAACAACAACAACAACATTAGATTAAGTAGAGCAAAATTTCCCTTTAGAGGTTCTCTTTCCACAAGGTGTCTCTCATGGAAATGAGAAAGTCATACAAGATATATTGAAACACAGAGATAATTTTATGCAGTGACCCTCTTGACCATTGATACCAAATGAGATATGAAACACTAAGATTCATGCTTGGCAAAGGTTTGTGATGCTAACTGAGGATGTTCAGTGAAGAATTCAAGTTGAAGGGGGATTTCCTAAAGATGGTGGAATACTCCAGATGTTCCTATCAATGGATGATATTGTACTGATTATATTTAAATTCTGGAATATTGCAGAACTCCCTAAATAAGATTCATCATCATGCTACAGAGGAAAAGCAAATGGATAAAGAACAAGTACTATCAAGACTATGATGTTCAGTTGATTAGACAGCTCAAAGAGCTCAACTATCAGTACACACATACACGCCCCTTGGATAGATAATGCAAAAGTACAATGAAATGGGCCCAAAAGAAACAAGAGGAGGAGAGCAACCTGTTGTCTTTGTGAAATTAAAAAGTTCCTTTAATTACTATAAGCTGCTTCTCCTTCCTCCTCCTCCTCCTCCTTTTTTTAAAAGGGGCCCATCTTTATAAAACCAGTATCACTTAGAGGGCAATGGAACAATGAGCAAACTTTGTGGGCAGTCAATTTTACAAGCAATCAATCAGAAAGTAATACATAAAAGCCATTATCAAATAAATAAATAATAAAAACATGATGCTAATGATTACATGGTGAGAACAAGGGATAGGGGATGGACAGCCTTCATAGTTTAATGCTGGTCTTACAATGTTAAGAAAACCTAAAGAAAACCCCACCAGATTTGGCGAATCCCTTGTGACAATACACACACATAATTCTCCCTCTGTGCCCATTGTCTCAGGGGTAGGCTAGGGTGTGGTGGGAACTCCAGCCTGGAGAGGATGCCCAAGGATGTCTCAATGAGGGTAAGTAAATGGAAAGAGTGTAATAAAAAAAGCTCTAAGACAAAGAGAAGTTTATGGACTATGAAATAGGAATGCCAGAAGGCACAGTAGAAGAGGTGGGCAGGGTCTCAATGAGACATGAGTGGGGTAGCGTTGAGATGGATGGGGATGAGAAAATGGGAAGCAGGGGCTGGGAATAGTTTGTTCCTAAATGGTTGGTGATTGAATAATACCTGTTTCTTTTCTTATCCTTGCATTATTCAATGAAAAGCTTATTAGTAATCAAAGCCCTACCCCCTCCCAATTCTTGCCTACCAATAGTGTCCTTTGGAGACAGTGAGCATTTTTATTTATGTGTCAGGCTCAACTTCTCCAAGGAGTGTTCATCAGCTTCTCCTTAGAACTGCCTGGGAACATGTAAGACGTGTTGATACACAGTTCCTCTCTGGGTACTGTTTGGCCTATAGGACTGGATGATTCCTATCTGAGCTTCCTCCTTTTACCTAGCTCATAGGATTGTGAGGAAAGTGCTTGGTGAACTTTAAATTCCTATATAAATGTGTACTATTGCCTGGGAATGTCAAGGTCTTATCAAAAGAGGGGGTACCTTATTCTCAGACAAAACTATATTCTAAGAAAATGGTTCAGATCAAAGCCTAGAGGACTACATTATCATCTAGGTATGAAAACTGGGAATACTGGACCTAGAATTCCTGTTCTAACAAACTGGGTTTATATTTATTTATTTAGAAAAAAATTGTTTTCCCCAGGAATAAACTCTATTAATATACCAGATCCTATGTAGCACAATGTCCCTCCACCCACAAGTGGACATAAACTATGAACCCTACCTCTAAAGAACTATCCTATAGGACCACTGACAGAAGAGAGGCATGGAGAATCCCAGGAAATTACATATTGACTCCATCTTGAGATCCTAAACTGTAAAGTCACTCCTATCCATTCCTCATTTTCATAGGTCACTGTCTCTACAACAGGGAATAATCTGGGTCCAGCAATTCCTTTCCCATTCCCACCTTGAAGCCTTTGTCCAGAACACTTTCCTTCCCCTGAATTTTCCCAGTGGTACCAGCAGCAAGGAACTGAGGCTGTATTAAAGGAAAGAATTGGAAATCAGGAGGAAGATAAATATTAGGGAGCTCCATTCTCCAGTTATCCTCTCTACCCAGACTGTTGTCAGAGGCAGAAGTTGTGATTGTTTTGCCCTTCATTCTCAAACAAAACCATGACATCAGAGAGGTGATACCATGACATGTGAGTGATGAAACACTAATAAAGTCAGCCCCAGCCCCAACATTCTAACTTCCTTATGTACCTCACTAAACAATAGGCATGCCCTGATTTGACCACACAGTCTAGCTTTAACCACATCACAGACCTCAATACAGGCTCAATAAAGCCACTGCCTCTAGCTGTTAGAGGTGGTCTAACTTTGAATTCTTTGAGGTGATGACCCCCCACAACAAACTATGAAAACATAACACAAGTGAAGTGTATTTAAGTGAGGGAGGGCTTTGCAAAGTCACCAGCCTCACTTTCTCCTCTGGAGCCTTCTTGGACCAGTGGCAAGATATAGATCAGGACCACTGGAAATGGCCCCTGGCTAGAAGGCAGAATCTTGCTTAAAGGGAAAGGTGGAGGATGGATAGGCCAAGGTGTATAGGAGGTACAATACTTGTAGTCAAATATTTACTACGTGTCTTATACCCAGAGGCTACCTCCTGAGGTGGGCCTTTCTTGATACCACACCCCCTCCTCATACATTGCTACCTTTTTTCCTCCTCCAATTGTAACTAGTTAATCAGTGAAGGGGAAGGAAATCTTTGTTTCTGAAAGCTGAGAGCCTAGGATCAAATGCTGGACCTGCTATTTACCTTTGGCAAAACACAAGTGTCTAAGCCTTAGTGTCTTCAATGGTAAAATGTGTGGGTTTGGGGTCTACTAGACTCTAAAGTTCCTTTTTGTTCAAAATCTCTGAACCTATTTTGTCTTCCTCAAGTAAAATTTAAACTCCAAGAGGGAAGCAACTCACTTTTTCTTTTTTGCATCTCCAGCACCTAGCAGGGTTTCTCGAGGTTAAATGGATACCCATTTTATCAATCAGGCCACAGAGGCTCAGAAAGGTGAGTAAACAGCTGGCAGGTAATATGGACAGGAAAGAAATTCCTGGGTGGGCCTTCAGTAATCAGACCACCTTTAGATCCCTCCCCTCCCTCCATCCTTAGGAACAGTGCTGGAGCAGGAGCCAGTCAGACCTCCTTCCTTCCAGCCTCCAGTTAAGATCGAGGGCTACAAAGGGGACGATGTAGTGGTCAATGTCAGCTGCAAGAAAATGAAACCTAAGCTGAGCCCAAGAAATGAAGCTGGGCCCCAGGCATTCTCAAAATGCAGCACTTGGGCCCAGCATCCTGGTCTAAGCCCCTCTTCCCTTTACCCCCAGTTGGGGCACTTGGCTTGGCAGAGGCAGACTTAGAAACCAAAGGACAGAAAATCAAACCTCCCCTTAAAGAAATGTAAACAGATGACGGTGAACACTCCCAAATTCAACCCACTTTCTACAGGAGGCCAACCTCCCACCATTCCCCAAGAGAGAAAAGAGAGGGGGAAACTCTTCAATAGTACCCTTTCTAGGGTTCTTTGTTTTGTGGTTCATTCTTCACTTTGGTGAAGTTAGTCCTCAGTTATGGTTAGTTCTTCCGGTATGATACGGGAGAGGAGGAATACAGACCCACTCCATTCCAGGGTCATCCTCAAGTGCCTCCTATTCCTTCCAAGGCACTAAGAGATCCAGCTACACTTCAGGTTAGCGTTGCTCAAGTCCTTCCCAAAACCTAGAAGGGATAAAGACTTGCTTTGCCTTGTCCTACACAATCCCATCTTAAATGCTCCATTACAGACCAAACAAAGGGGCATCTGTGGTGAGGAGAATAATCTAAAGAGCTGACAAAATGGGGGATTGTTATGTTAGTACCTGTTTCTCCTTTTAAGTCTGGCTTAGTGAAGGAAGAAGGGAAAGGTGGGGAAAAGAAGTAGTCATTTGAGGAACATGAATAAAAAGTACTAAACCCTGGCATGTAAGGCTAGAGAATGGGAGGCTGGTTCTAAACTCCATCTTGTCTGTAGACTTATTGAATACAGATTCAGCAAATTCCAAGTTTTCAAACGAAAATCAACAATAATAAATTAGAACTGGCCAATACTATCTTTAGTACTAAATATAGTTTTTTAATTGAGATTTTAAAAAAACTATTAAAAGTTTCTGAAATATAAAGTCTACTATTGTGTTCTTCAGAACAATCTAACTAAAATGGGCCCTGCCATATTTGTTCAAGCATTTGTTTCTCTAGAAGAACAAATGATGAAGAAATCTACAATCATATATTAAAAGAAATATATCTTCAAAGTATATGTATGTTTTGGAGAAAGGAATAAAAATGAAAAATAAATAATTTAGAACCAGACCACTAAATTTTTGGTAAGATGAATTTACTTTTCATTTTCTTCAAGACCTAAAGGTCACTAGGGCTTGAACAATTGATTGTCCTTCTAACACAATTATTTGTGGTAAGGTATGCTACCCCTGGTTGCCCAAGTTGGGAATCCCAACAAGGGGGAGGTGGGAGAGATGAGAGGAAAGGAAGCAGATCAAATATGGCAACAGTAACTAGCTAAAGGTAAGTATCTAAGACTCCTATGTAGACCCTGAATAGAGGCTTAGAGTTTTGTTTAAGATATTGTCTATAGGGTAATGCCATATTTAGAAATAAACATATTACCTTGGGGAGAGTAGAGAAAATAGTAGAATAGGATATATTTGTGAAGGACCTGAGAACTATTTGTTTCATCTCAAACTTCTCAAGAGAATAGAGGAAGAGGAACATAAAAAGTTCAAAATTCGAACTATAATTCTCTAGCCTCACTGACTTTTTAAAAAGTCTTCCTTCAATTCCAAATTTTTCTTTCTTTACTTCCATTCTTCCTCTTTTCTGTCCTTTGCTGCCAAGAGACTCCCTTTTTCATAGTCTTACTTTCATGTCTCCCCTGAAAAATGATCCTATCTTTATCTATAAAGTTATGGGGCTAGATCTTTAAGGGCTAGACCCTTAAGATCCTTTCCAGAGTCAAATCTAAGAGAAAACACTGAGGAGTAGAGAGAAAGCTAGGACAGTGGTACAACAAGGAGAAGCAAACAAACAGATCAGCATAACATTTAATAAACCCAAAGATTCTATCTACTGGATCAAGTAATCTTGACTATTCTACAAAAATTTCTGGGAAAATTGGAAAGCAGGATTGCAGAAACTAGGTTTAGACCAAAGTCTTACACTATAAGATAAGCTCTAAATGGATACAAGATATAGATATAAAAGGCCACAACATAAACAAATTAGAAGAGCAAGGGAGGAAAAAAAACCTACTATAACTAGAGGTGGGGAAGAGTTTATGACCAAATATAGGACAAAGAGAATCGTAGAAGATAAAATGGTCAATTTTGATCACATAATACTGAAACATTATTGTTCAAACAAAAATAATTCTGTTAAAATTAGAAGAACAACGGTTAATTAAGAAGAAAAAAATTCTTTGTAGCAAGGTTCTTTTTTTTTTTTTTTTTGCTTTTTGGAGGGGGGAAGGCAGGCTAGTTAAGTGTTAAGTAACTGAGGCCACATTTGAACTCAGGTCCTCCTGACTCCAGGGCCAGTGCTCTATTCACTGTGCCACCCAGCTGTACCTTAAGGTTCTTTGATAAAGGTTGACTATCCAAAATACATAAGGAGCTGATTCAAATATTTAAGAACAAAAGAATAACAGATAAATGATCCAAGTATATGAACAGGCAGTTCTCAAAGGATGAAATCTAAGCTATATATTAATATAATATTATATTAATTAATCTAAGCTATTATTATAATATATTCATATTATAAAACGACACTGGTATAATAAGGATGCAATGGAATATTATTGTACAAATGATGGGGGGGGGGTTCAGAGAAACACAGGAAGACTTTGTGAACCAATGCAGAGTGAAGTGAGCTGAACTAGAACAATTTATACAGTAACAAAAACATAAAAGAAAAAAAAAGAAAAATCATAAAGGCTATGAAAAACTTAAGAACTCTCATTAATGCAAAGACCAGTTAGAAGACTCATATCGAAACATGCTACCCAACTCTCTGACAGATAGGTGATAAACTAAAAGTGCAGAATGAGATACACATTTTTGAACATGGCTGATAGTAGGGATTTGTTTTGCCGATCCATCTTTGATACTAAGGTTTGATTTTTCTATCATGGAGAGAGCGTTGAGGGATAAGGAGGAAGGGGCTACATAGGATTAATAAAATAGCACACAGGAAGAAAAAATGGAAGCATTTTAAAAATATACAGAAGAGACCAGGCCAGCAGAAGAATAAAACAAACAGGACTGTCTTCACAATAACATGTTGAATTTATTATGCACTTAAGAAAAGCAAATTTATGGGGTGGCTAGGTGGCGCAGTGAGTAAAGCACCGGCCCTGGAGTCAGGAGGACCCGGGTTCGGTTCAGGCCTCAAGACACAACACCCACACACACAAAAAAACCTAGCCGTGTAAACTTGGGCAAGTTACTTAACTCCAATTGCCCTCCAAAAAGAAAAAAAAAAGCAAATTTTAAGTAATAAATATTTATAGTTTTATGTATAATACTCTGTCCTACTTTGACTATGGAAATACTCTTATTTGCTGTTTGTTAAGTTCAGAATAAAAAAAAGAACGCTGAGATAGTGGATAGAAAGCTGGCTTTAGAGTCAGAAAGGCCATAGTTAATTCTATCTCTGATTTGTGTGATCCTGGGCAAATAAATCACTTGCCATATCAGTCAGTATTGTGGGGAACTCTTAAGAATATAAGCTACAGAGTAGATGCAATTAATAAAGGTAGTTTCCTCAGTGGAAAGTCCCTCTACCAATGAAATCATATGGAAAAAAAAAAAGAAAAAGACTAGTAACTTAGCTTTAGCCTTCCTCTTTCAGTCAGTCCAAGAATCGGAGCTCAGCAAGCCTTGGGACACACCAGCAACACACAAAGGGTATTCCTTTGAAGTTAAGTAGTGGCTTGTTATAGGAACAGTGGGTCTCAATAAAAAGTGACAGTGCTCAATCAGTATGAATACATAAGTAGATTACCCTTCCAGGCCAAGAAAAGGCCTCTAAGGGCCCTGTATTTATCAGGGATATTAACTCTAAAAAGCTATTTGGTTTTTATTTCAGCCTAAGTTTGGGATTTGAAATCAGGTCCTTGGCTTCCAAATTCAATGTTCTTTCCACTACATTGTCCAAGCTTCAGAAATATAATCAGTCTTTACTTCTAGCACTCCCAAGAGAATGCCTCTTAGAATGCTTATTGGCTTTCAATGACTTTTTTTTTCCTCTTTTGAGGCTACCCTTGATATAGACTTAACCTGATTTCACATGTATATAAAAAGAGGAGGGACTGGAAGGAGAGAGGACCCCACAAAATGATATGCCTTGGGTTCTACAGATTGCTTTGGGTTACTCCTGGGGCACAATTTAACACAAACAACTGAAAACACAGAAATCCTTCTCAAACGAAAAATATTACAAAATTGCTGTGAATAGACAGTGCACTGGATTCAAACTTTTTTCTAGTTCATGGGGCTGAGTTTTGGAAGAGATGATTAACTGCTTCTTAGGTGGCAGCAAACAGCTGATGATTTCCTCTGTTCAGCAGTCAGCTACCACTGAGCAAGTTTAAGCAAATATTTGTTGGCCCTTTGCCCATAGTCATTAGAAGGCATACAACTCCTCTTTGATACATGTTTTAAACTGTAGACAAACAGCAACTAAAATATATTATTTTCAGTGGTTAAATGCCTTTGAGTAAACATTCTTCTGTAATACCCAATGGCTGGATTTGAAAATATTGGCATTTTTACACCACTACAACATAAGGAAAGATAAATAGTCTGCTACTCATTAGGGTCAAAAGCCAGGAGGAAATGCTTCTCCTGTACTGGTAGATTTTTCCAAAATTATCTGACCTAATGTCTTATAGGGTAAGTTTTCTTAGCATTAAACAATGTTCTCATTGTGACAGATCCAGACAAGAGCTGGGTGGAAAGTTTCATTTTGGTCCCGAAAACCTCAGGTTTTGTTTTGTTTCTTTTTTATCATATTAAATACAGGAACAGCCTATTTAAGGTCAGGTTTCTGATAACTTCAAGCTTTGAATCTGGAAATAAGTAGAGTGACAAAGTTTTAAGAAGCCAAGATAGGCAGCTTGTGTACTTTAAAAGTCTTCGAGAGGGAGGGGTGGCCAGGTAGCACAGCGAGTAAGAGCACCGGCTCCAGTGTTAGGATGACCTGCAGATCGAATCCCGGGCTCAGACACTCAGCACCCACCCAGAAGCACCTAGCCTTGTAATCTTGAGCAAGTTACTTAACCCCGATTGCTTAAGAAAAAAAAAAAAGGTCTTCGGGAGGGGGGGGGTGCAGCTAGGTGGCGCAGTGAGTAAAGCGCCGGCCCTGAGTTGGGAGGACCTGAATTCGGTTCCAGCCTCAGACACTTAACATCCACACAAAAAAACTAGCTGTGTAACCTCGGGCAAGTTATTTAACCCCAATTGCCCTCCAAAAGGCAAATAAATAAATACATACATACATACATACATACATACATAAATAATAAAAAATAAAAGTCTTCAGGTCCTCACCCACATAGATTATAATTTCATGTGTACTTCTAACAAGCTTGATGATTTTGCTTTCCTAAAACAAATGATTAAAACCAAAAGTAAAAGGAAATACGGATGCTATTGGAAACAGATATACTCAATGAGAAAGGAGATACAAAAATTAAAAGGGAGACAGAATGAGCAAAGCACAGCAGTTTGGGACCATTTAGTATACAAGTAAGAGGTCTTTTACCCTATACATGCTGGTACCTGCTATGGGTAACAATATATTATGACATAATAAAATGATGGATACATTATTTTATTATGCTATTTTATTAGTCAATGAACCATGGCCATCATGGAATTAGATCGAGCCTATTCTGTTTCAGGAAATGTATAATACATTTTGGAAAGAATTTAATAAAAATTGGTGGTAAAAAAAAAAAGCTTTAGGTTGTGTTAACTATCTGAAAAATTCACTTATATGTAATAGCATATACTCTGACAGTGCCTGATAAATGAGGTGTTACATAGAAAATTATTTTTAAAAGCAAATTATTCTTTTAGGAGAAATGTATTAAGTTCTTTTATTTTTGAAGAAAACATTCTAGCAAGATAAGAAAATATTATATGATCATGTGGAACAGATTGAATATCAAATATAAAGACACTTATTAAGATTCAAAGTCAGCATATTTATGAAAAATTGTTTTTAAAGATTAAGTTTAGGTTAGCCTACCAAAATTACTTTTCTGAAAGAAATATGGGAATGATATCTTACTCATTAGATTACTTCTATTTTTCTCACTTGCAAAAAGTAAGTAATAAGCCAAAAGCACAACGTGCTGAGCTCATAACAACTGAAAAATAATTCCTTTGTCTCAATATTATTTTAAAAAGAAAGCTGGAACAAGAGGGACAGAGAGAAAAACACTTAATTTACTACCCATACTTTACACATTTGTGTGTTGATATCCAAGGCTATAAGTTTTTACTTAAGTTTCTTCTCGTTTTTACTATTAAAACTAAGACTTCAGAATCATATTCTTTCCATCATCTGGTACTGCTTCTGGAACCAGAGGACCCAGGTTTAATTCTGGCTTGTGGGACACTGAGCAAGCCCTTTAACTTTCTATTTAGTTTCACATCTGTAAAATAAAGGAGTTGGACTAGATGATCTCTCAGACTCATTCTAGCTCTAGACCTATGATCCTGTGTCCTATTAATTGGGAAGGGGTGTCAGCAATCATTCTACAAAGGCAAATGCCATCTTTTCTGCCCATGTATACTAATTAACATGTACCTAACTCTTTAGCTAGGATACTATCTCCAGGTGTGTTACCTGAAGTTGTGTCTTACAAAATTTAAAAAATTTATGCTAAAGAATCTGTAGCTATTTTATAGCTCTCCAGAGAGTGAGAAATTCTCTGAAATCTCAAGTTGTGGTATATGACTGTGATGTTACATTATTGTACTATAAGAAATGATGAGCTTGATGATCTTAGAAAAACATGGACAGCCTTGCACTAAATAATGAGTGAAATGTGCAGAACCAAGAGAACATTGTATACAGTAACAGAAATATTGTTTTAAGAACAACTTTGAGCAAATAAATCATTTTGGCTATTATATATACCCAAATTAACTACAAAGGACATATGAAGGAAGATGCTATCTGCTTTCAGAGAAATAACTGAAAAATAGAAGTATGCATTGAATGATTTTACATATATATGTACACACACATACACACAAGTGTTTGTGTCTAATGGTAGCCATCTTTAGGGTGAGGGTAGGAAAAAAAAATTTACAGGACCACTTTGTCACATATTTAAAAGGAATAGCAAGTTATACATAATAGATCTGCAGTTTCATGTGCAATTCATCTTTTGTTTGTATTATACTATGTTATGGAAATGCTTGTTCTATTCCATTAATTAAAAAAAAATTTAAGAATAGAAAGCTTATGTAATAAACCTATTCATTCCTATAGACTCTTTGGTTGGCTACTAAACAGTTGCTCCTTTTAATTCACAATCAACTTAAAAAAACAAAGATAATAAATGGAGAGATGAAATGCTGGGTTAGTCCTGACTTTTAAAAATGCTTTTTAACGGAAGACCATCATCACCAACAATAACAGACATTTACTGAATGCCTGGAAATAGCTGTTTTGTGGTGCTATAATGGCACTGAGTTATTATCATGTTTAATGAATATGAAACAACATTGGTTGGGGAGAATCTGAGGTTTGGTATATTTATGTATTTCTTTGTTCTACAGTATATAGGACAAAATACAAGCTCTTTAAATTGCTTAGTTGCAATATTTCCAATTTACTTTTTTGTTATTTCACAGGAATTCCACTTAGATACTCTATATTCTAATCAAACAACTATTAGCTGTCCCCTGATCTCCTTCTGATATCTTCTTCATCTCTACATCTGTATAGGCCATCCTTTTCTTCCTACAAGGTTTACCTCAAAGGATGATGGATTTAAGAGCTGAAAAAGATTTCAGTGATCAGCTAGTCCAACTTCCCTCATTGTACAGATGAGGAAACTGAGGTCCAAAGATATTAAATAATGTAGTAAAAGTCACACTTCTAGCAAATGACAGAACTGGGATTCAAAAACAGACCCTCTTGACTGTAAGTTCAGTGCTATTTCCACTATCATTCTGGTATTTCCATCAATCAGTTAATCAAAAAGCCTCTTATCTACCATGTGCCATGAAGACTTCCCTGATCCCTCCAGCTAAGAGTGTACTTTTCCTCCTCCCGCATCTCTAGAGGGCCTTCTCCAGATATCTCCTAAGCCTCTATTACACACAACCTCATACCATAGTAATATTATAGCCTACAATATCCCCTATTAGAATGTGAGCTCCGAGACTGTTGTATTTTTTATCTTTTTATTCCCTATGCTTAGCAGAGGGCCATGCACAGGATTAGGTGGTTGTTAAAGGTAAGTGGACTGAAGAAGTAGCATTCAAATTAACAATTTAAAACCGCCATATCTTTTTTTTTTTTAAAGCAATTGGGGTTAAGTAACTTGCTCAAGGTTACATGGCCAGTTATTTCTGGGTGTAGTGGTAAGTATTTGAGCCCAGATTCAATCCCAGGTCATCCCAACACTGGAGCTGGTGCTCTTACTTGCTGAGCCACCTGGCCGCCCCTAAGCAATTGGGGTTAAGTAACTTGCTCAAGGTTACACGGCCAGGTGTTTCTGGGTTGGTGCTAAATGTCTGAGCCTGGATTCGATCCCAGGTCATCCCTACTCTGGGGCCAGTGATCTTACTCACTGTGCTACCTGGTGTAGCGGCAAGCACCCCAAGCACGTCCTCAGGGTTTGCTGCTACCACAGGTTCTTGGATCTGCTTTGTTAAAGGAAAGCAATTCAAAATGGGTTAACAAGCTTACTTTAATCAGTCAGACATATCGTTTACCTTGTTCAGGGGAAAAGGTCAGCACCCCGAACTTCAAAGCATACAGGCAGAATTATCAAGACAGAAACAGATCAAGTAGACAGATTTCCAAACTGTCCAACCATTACATCCATACCAAATAAGCATCTGGGTTTTTCAAAGTGGGGGGGGGGGCTGGACAACGGCTTCCCAGAATACAGATCAAATCACAGAACACTTCTCAAAGTGAGCCCCCAAACAAAGCCTCACATCAGGGTTTATATAGCCTTCTCCTGGCTCAGAGAATGTAACAACCTTATTGACCCACTGGCCAATCAAAAAGTATCTACTGAAAAACAAGCCTCCCTCCCCAGGCTTCAGGTGCACTTTAGCCTAGGGGCAGGGAAGATCTTCCAAATTTGCATTCCCATTACACCTGGCTGCCCCAAAACTGCCATATCTTAATAGAAAAAAAAAAGTTTCTGTCACTATGTGCAAAAATTTCCCTTCTTAAGCATTTTTTCCCCCCCTATCCAATCTTAATTCTGGTCTTTTTCTAAGGACTGTTGTTTCTATTCTGGTAATAATTCTATGAGATTATTTCTGAATAATAAAATTTGCAACTATTTTACTTTGAATTAGATTTACAAAATTAGGAAGCACAGTTGAAAAACCAGCAACACTTATATTAGAAAGAAATACTTACCAAGTGTTCGAAATGGTCTCTTATTTGGTTGATGAGAGAAGAAACCAGGCTTCAGAGCATTTGAAATCACAATATCAAAAATATCTGTAAAATCATTCCTAAATGACAATGAAAAGGAATGAAATTTCCAATGAATGTATTGAAAATAACTGGATGAAGTCCATAAACTATTAAAAAAACAACCACCCTGAACTCCTATTATTTTTCCAATGTAACAGTGTCTTAAACTTAACTCAACTAGGGGAGGAGAAGTATATTTATCTATTTTAGGGGGGAGAGTAACAGTGGCAACTAAAAGCAAACAGACTATAGCTCACCCAGCAACACTAAAGTACCATGAAAAGAGAAACATTTGCTTTCTTTCTCACCATGAAATCCTATAAATGCCAACTACTGGATAACACATCACACTTCGATGTTTACCAAGCACTTCTGACAGCAACGCTTTGAAGTATAATCAGTCTCACCTTACAAAGAGGAAACTGAGAAAATGGTTCACCCAAGATGAACTGAGCTGCAAATGACAATACTATTCCCGCTACACTAATATCTTGTTGAAGGATGATCTAGTGGAATTTCAACATGAGGAATTCAGTATAATCCAATAAGCATTTAGTAAGCATCTAGTATGAGCTAGGTACAAGGAACACACAGACAAACAAAAACAATTTGCCATTAAAAAGTCTGCGTGTCCTAAAAAAGTGAACAGAGGCTACTGGGAAGTAGAATAGGCTTTCAAAGACCAGGTCAAAAGGAAAAACACAAAAACCAAATGTGCAGCTTCAGAAACCACAGAATAATGTCTTCAAAAAACCAAATAATCAATCATTGCACAACTATTTATTAGGTACCTATGCCTATGGGAAGCATTGTAAAATACCAATAAACTACAGGGTGCTACATTAGTACAGTTAGCACTACATTAGTACAGTTAAATTAGCCAAGACAGGCTATGATGCCTATCAATTTGATGATCTTAAGTATGAGGTTGAGGCCGGAGTACGGATATTCAATTCAAGTTTGGAAACTTGACATTTGGCTCTTTTCTATGGACATTTTGGAATGATGATCTAATAATAATAATAGTCAAAGGTTTAAGACAGAACATTATATTGCTTGCTTTCTCAATGCTCATTGAGGGAGGGTGTAGAATAATCTTTAAAAAAAAACCCTGCTAAAAATAATAAATAGAAATAAATAAAAATACTAAATATTAAAATAAAATGATGCTAAAATAAAAATAAATTAGAAAAAAAAGACAGAATATAACCAATCTACTCTTTTTTCCCTGCCTTCTTCTTTTCCTTGCTTCCTTCCTTTCTAGATTCATGATATCATTGCTATTCAATGAATTTGGAAGAATTTCCCCGTCAATGTAAAATCAGCTAAACAATCTTTTCTGATTCCTACTTATATGTATCTGTTGTATTCCTACCAATTCTAATTCCTTTTTTAGTTTCATTCTACTGTCTATTTCTAATTCCTATTATGCCTTCACTCTCACTGTTTCTATTATCATTTATGCTGGTAAACTGCTCTGCTGTTTAAGAAGCAAGGTATCACAGATGGAAAATTTAAGGAACTCATGAGAACAGGAACACATGAAGTAAAGGTAAGCATATAGAATTACAGAGGTCCTATGACATTTCAAAATAGCAAACTCCAGAATGTATTATTAAAGGGATGGTGCGTAAACATATAGAAAGGGAAGTGGTGATCATAAATGATGGGTTATCCCAGATATTTTCATTCCCTCTTTGGAGAGGGTTTCTAGATTGTCTGGGGAGTGTTGTAGACAAAGCATGTTTAGAAAAGTATTTGACAAATGGTGGAATAACATGGGTTAGGTGTTGGTAATTAGGCAGAATCAGAAACGGTTGAATAAACAAACCCTATAAGCTAATATCTAGGGGGAGGAATGCCTCTAGTGAATTGTTCCCAAGCTTTCCTCTGGCCTTGTACAGTTTGAAAAATTTCCCAGTTGATGGTGAGGCTGAAGCTAGTGAACTGCTGGAGTCTGGAAGTTCTGAGCTGCAATAGGATTAAAACTGATCAAGTGTTCACATCAAGTCCATTATAGTCTGAAGTAGAGGGCTACCACACTGCCCAAAAAGGGGCAAATTAGCCTGCATTAGGAAAAGCTTCCTGCTAGCATGGGAGAGCTAGGAAGACCCAGTATCACAGTATGTATGTATATGCATTATGCATGTGCATAAATGCATGTGCATGTAATACATTTTTGCATATATACATGAACTCTACACATTTTTTTCCCACTTTTGTGATTCATATTAAGGAATTGGTGTTAAATTGACCAAATCTGCAGATGACATGAAGCTGAGAATAGCTAAAAAGTTGCATGTCAGATCAGAAACCAGAAAGATTCATGAAGAAGGGATTACATCTAATACTATTAAATTGAATAGAGATAAATGTATAATTTTATACTTAGATTCAAACAATCAATTTTATAAGTACAGACTCGAATGAAAAAGATTTGGGAGTCTTAGTGGACACAAGCTAATTGAATGAGCAGTGTTACATGGCTGTCAAAATGGCAGTCAAGCTTACTTACTAAGCCAAGTTGCAGGAAGAGAGAAGTGATGATCTAGTTGTAAAGCACCTTGGTCAGAAACATGTTTAGATTACTGTGTCCAATTCTGGATGCCACATTCTAGGTAGGACAATGATAGAGCATGTTCAGGAGGGAGACAAAGGTGGTGAAGATGAGCTTATGAAGTCATAGGAAGATCAATTAGAAGAACTGGGGATACTTAGACCAGGGAAGAGAAAGACCTAGAGGGACATATTCACTAGCTTGAATTTTCTGAAGGGATATCATAGGGAAGGAGAGGCTAAATTTGTCCTGCATGACCTCAAGGAGAAGTACTAGGAAAAGTAAGTGAGTGGAAGTTACAGAAAGGAAAATTTATACTTGATATAAGAAATGTTTCAAATGGAGGCCACATGACCCCTTGTTGATAATGTTGGATTTGTGGTCAGATACAGGGTATACTAGATGCTACTGAGATTCTTTTCAAGACTGAGATAATGTACAAATGAAGGAAGATTTAGTAGTCAATACTTACCCAATAATGTACTCACAGAGAAGTCTGCAGTAGTCACTGTGTGAATTGGTCATTATAAAGAGAACCTTTCCAGCACTCTTCAGCTGATAAAGCCACTTTTTTACAGATGTTGGACAAAGCAACAAATATCTTCCTGGGTCACTTTTGATTTCTGGGAAATACACTCCAGTGTTTTCTAAAACAAACAAACAAAGTTGGAAACTGGAATTAAATTTTTGTGGTTATCTTTAAAACAAACAAATAAACCTCAGTCATGGTTTTAAACAGTTCTGAAATCCTATTTATTTTAAATATGTACTAAAATTTACATATAAAATAATTTGAAAGTACAAAGAAAGGTATTGGAGGTGACATAAGCTGCATTATTATCATTTTCTCCAGCTATCCCCCTGCTCTCTTTCCTCATCTCAACCTCCTGTCTTCCTTCAAATCCCAACTAAAATTCCCTCTCTCCTTTTTTTTTACAGGAAACCTTTTCCAACCTCTCTTAATTCTAGTGTGAAGTTCTGTTAATTATTTACTATTTTTCTTGTATCTTGCTTTGTCTATGTTTACTTACATACTGTCTCCCCTATTTGATTATAAGCTCCTTGAGTGCAGGAGCTGTCTTTTGCTTCTTTTTTCAACCCCAACCCTTAGTACAGGGCCTGGAACATAGAAGATGCTGATTAAATGTTTACTGATTAATTGATTTTTACCAAAATATTTCCTGGGTAAAATTAATTCTTAGGCAGTATGGCTTAGTAGAGAGAGGCACCATCCAGATCAGGAAAAGTTGGGTTTAAATCCCACACAATCTGCATGATCCTGGGCAAGTAAGTCATTTAACCACTTCAAAACTTTTTTACTCAGAGCTCTCAATATTAAAGAAATCATAGATCTAGTTCTTATTCTAATTCCTTCTGGTATTTCTTTTGAGAAGTAAAGTACGTTTGAGGGGAGAAAGGGACAGCTACCTAAGTGCTCCCTCAGGTTATGATTAACAAAGGGCTTAGACCTCAAAGAATAGTATAACTCCATCAGCTGGAGATATATGCCACGATGACTTTCACTTCTTAAGTCACAATTACAAACTTCAGTAAATACCACACAGACCAGAAACAAAACAAAACAAAATCAAATAGAAAAGCTAAATTCAACAATTAGTATATCATGTGTGTCACCATGAGATCATCAACAGACTAAAAAGGAAAAAAATTCCCTGTAGCATTGTGTTCTCTGTGGACATCTGTGGTTAATTCTTTGACTCAGTAAATCCCAGACATGATTTAGAGTCATGGTATGCCTAAATGTCCAGTACAACATGTTTTTACTTAAAATTAAAGCGAAAATTCTATTTCCTTCAATTTCTCCACGAAAAACGAGAAGATAAAATAGGAAAAGAAGTAAAGAAGAAGGGTTAGTGTTCAGAAAAAAAAAACATAAAGGAAAACAATGGTGGATAATATAGTAAAATTATTACATTATGCTGAAGGGTATTTGGACATGTTCTTGTCTCCCCAACTCTTCAAAATTGCTTCTAACCTCTTGAGGCCAAATATAAGGTGAGAAGGGATATTATAAGTAATAGATAAATACTCCAATAAGACTATTTTACCTGGAAGATATATTAAATAGAATATTTATGAGAGAGAAGATATACAAACAGTACATGAAACGCTTAACAGAGAAACTTTATATTTGTTTGTACAGTATCAGTACATTACTCTTTGGAGAGCTACCCACTTTCTCATCCTGCCAATGTGTATTCAGTGCCACCTAGTGATTGCTATGCATAACTTTCACACTGAAAAACGAGAATAGTAATCTGTGATGAAGCTTTTCATGTATAAACAAGAAAAAAAGGTCATTCAAATTAACATTCTATGTCTTTTTTTTTTCTTCAGCAATATTCACTGGTTTTCTTTAATATACTTGGAGAGAAGGATTCAATTGCACCTATGTATTCAAAGAAAAATAAGAGTAAATCTCCAAATGTCACTTAACTCCATCCATCTGCCCAGTTTTTCATCATTAATTAGAATATTTTCAAGCAGGTTAATGTAATATTGTCAATATCAAGGTGATACATCTCCAAACAATCTCACACTTAACTGTATGACCTACCTAATAATGCAAAGTTCTAATTAATTAGTTGCCAAGTATTGTCATTTCTTACCTTTAAAATATTTGTAACGAGGCAGTAGTCAGAAGCAAAACAGTTTTTTTTGGAGGAGGGAAGGTAGGGCAACTGGGGTTAAGTGACTTGCCCAAGGTCACATGGCTAGTTTTTTGTATTAAGTGTCTGAGGCTGAATTTGAACTCAGGTCCTCCTGACTCCAGGGCCAGTGCTCTATTCACTGCTCCACCTAGCGGCCCCAGAAGCAAAACACTTCTGAGGATGGACAGGGTGAAAGGAGAGAATAGGATAAAAAAGTGGGGGAAATAGGATGGAGGGAAATACACACTAATCATAACTGAAAATGTTTAACAGCAAGTTTCTCTTATAAAGGCTTCATTTCTCAAACATAAAGAACTGAGTCAAATTTATAAGAAAACAAGTTATTCCCTAATTGATAAATGGTCAAAGGATATGAACAGGCAGTTTTCAGAAGAAGTAATCAAAGCTATCTATAACATAAAAAATGTTCTAAATCATTATTGATTAGAGAAACACAAATTAAAACTCTCTCACACCTATCAGATTGGCTAATATGACAGAAAAGGAAAATGACAAATTTGGCAGGGATGTGGAAATACTGGGACACTGATGCTCTGTTGGTGGAATCGAAAAAGAGACATGCATAAAATCCTGAATCTTTACTACAGACAACTTGGATTTTTTAAAAAATGTATTAAATTTAACATAGTTGAACTGATACAACCCTGCTTATCTTGGTCTCCTAAATTTCTTTTGTCCTCTTCTTATGTATTTTCTAAATGTTTCATTGACACTTCTTTTTTTCTTTGTTTTTTTTCTTTTTTTCATGAGTACCATTACTGCCCTTATTCACCCAACAAATAAAAGTCTTTCCTTTCAATAAATAAGTAGAGTCAAGCAAGATCAATTCACAAATCCTTTGTGTCTGACAATGTTTTATTTTTTTGCCTCTAGTTCTGGTTTTGATGAGTTCCAAAGTTTTTCTGTTTTCTTTCACAATATTGTAATCGTTGTATATATTGTTCTCCTAGTTTTGCTCACTTCATTCTGTTTCAGTTTTTCATTATTTCTCATGGCACAATATTGGTCTGTTAAATTCATATAACATAATTTGTTCTATCATTTCCCGACTGATGAGTTCCCACTTTGTTTCTATTTTTTTTACTACAACAAAAAGCGCCAGAATAAGTGTTTTTTGTAGGTATGGGTTCTTTCCTTTGGCTTTGATCTCTTTGGAGTACTTGTCTAGTAGTAGTACTGCTGGGTTAACAGGCATAGAGTTTAGTGACTTTGGGGGTACAATTCTAAATTGGTTCTAAAATGGTTGGAACAACTTATAACTCGAACAAAATGTGCCTCTCCTCTCATAGCTCTTCCAAGAGCTGTCATTTTTGGTTTTTGTTATCTTTGTCAATCTAATGGGTTTGAAGTAGAATCAGCAGAGTTTCCTCTAATTTGCATTTGCTTTTTAGTAATTTGAGGTATTTCATATGGTTGTCAGTAGCTAGCATCTTTTTTTCTTTTTAAAATTGCTGTTAACCCCCCCAAAAAGCAAAAAACTACAAATAAAATATCTTCGGGGAGGCTAGGTGGCACAGTGAATAGAGTACCGGCCCTGGAGTCAGGAGGACCTGGGTTCAGATCAGACCTCAGACACTTAACACAAAAACCAGCCGTGTGACCTTGGGCAAGTCATTTAACCCCAACTGCCCTCCAAAAAAAAGCAAAAAAAAATCTACAAAAAGAAAACTGCTGTTAATTTCTTTAATCATTTATCTATTGGGGAATGGCTATTATTATATGTCTGAACCAATTTCTTATACCTTAGATCAAAAAGTTTTTCATAATCAGTGAGAAACAATCATACTGAGATTCTGTGTTGCCTACATCTTTCTATCAACTATGTCACAGCTGTCTACTATGGAATATCACTGGCATTTAATATTTACTAAATGAAATAAATGAACATGAAATTATTCTAGTGCTCAAAAACCTTCAGTGACTCTCCACTATCCAAACTCATCAGCCTAGAACAATAACAAAATAATGATACTGTCATTTATATAGCATTTTAAGATTTGTAAAGCACTTTCCACGTATTATTTCATTTAAACCTCCCAACAACTCTGGGTATTACATAATATCATCCCCATTTTATAGATAAAGAAGTTGAATAGCTGAGAGATTAAATGATTCACCAATGCTCACAAATTTAGTAAGTGCAAGAGGTGGAATACAAACACAGGTATTATTAATATCGCGTCTAGCACTCTATTGCTTGGAAGCTCTGCGGTATCCATTGAGAACCTTGGTGATCTATCTTGCTTTGTAGTTTTATCCCATGCAAGTCCTTTAACATACACTAAGTTTTAGCCAAGCTGTACCACTGTCATAATATTTCCTGTTCTTTCCCAGTTCTGTGTCTTTATTCATAGTATTTCCTATATCTGGAACACAATCTCCTTCACCGCTAATGAAATCCTAGTATTACTTCAAGATCTCAGTTCAACTATGAATTTCTCCAAGGAGTCTTCCTTGTTCTACTGCTCAATTTGACTTTTCCTTCCTCTGGAATTTGCTCTTTGGAGTTCATCATCTTTGGAGTTCCCTCAGTGACTGGTACAAATCTGTTAATGACTGGATATATAGGGATTCATTACATAACTGTATGCCACATTTCTTCCTTAATTATAGTACCTTGGATAAAGAAATATCAGATCATTAATAAGACTTTGAAAGTGACAAAAGTTTTGATTTCTCTTTCTTTTTCAAAGATGAGTTTATGTCCAACAAACTGAAAAATAAATAAATCCTAAACAAATAAACCCAAATTGGAGATTAAAAGTTTTATTGTAAAAGATCTAGGGGCATAAAAAGAATATATCTTGTTTAATATAGAGGTAAGGGCATACCGTTTTCAGGGTTTTGCAATTTTGCTAAATTAAAAGGGCAAAGAAAAGATAAATATGATACTTGCATAAGAAAAACACAGAGAAGCAGCTGGAAAAGTCTATTGGCTTACCCAGGACAAACACAGGCTTCCTGGCTGTTCATCTATCTGCATAATTACCAGAAGGAGAACTTTGGAGTTAATAATTGGGGACCCCTAAACCCCAGAACTATTTTGTGATCATTTGATGAATGCACATTGCCTAGTTAGAGATCAGGATTTAATAAATGTACTGGCTAATCATCATATCAATAAAGTTGTTCTAAAAAGAGACCTCAGAGCCTGGTGGATAAGAGGTTAGATATCTAAACACTTCCACCTATTGCCTGTAAGAGTTAATTGGTGCGGGACGGCCAGGTAGCACAGCGAGTAAGAGCACTGGCTCGAGTGTCGGGATGACCTGGGGATCGAATCCCGGACTCAGACACTTAGCACCCACCCAGAAACACCTGGCCGTGTAACCTTGAGCAAGTTACTTAACCCCAATTGCTTAGGGGCAGCCAGGTGGCTCAGCAAGTAAAAGCACCAGCTCCAGTGTGTGTGTGTGTGTGGGGGGGATCAAATCTGGGCTCAGATACTTAGCACCATACCCAGAAATAACTGGCCATGTAACCTTGAGCAAGTTACTTAACCCCAATTGCTTAATTAAAAAAAAAAAAGAGTTAATTGGTGAGTCACTTATATTTACAATATTGTAGTAAGTTTATAAATCACTTCCTTGGCCTTCATTTCTTCATTTATAAAATGAAAGGGTTGGACTCTAAGGTCCCCTCCTTTCTATATCTCTAATCTTGTAGTTCTAAGTCTCACTATGACATGAAAGAGACCCAGAGTTCTAAAAGGCTATGCCAGTCAAGTACAAACTCTGACAGGTTCTAAAGTAGGCTACAATACTTCACTACAATTTTGGGTGACAGGAAGTGACATAATGTAATCCTTTTTTATGAAAGTCTTAAGTCACACTATCTATATCACTCTACTGATTTTATGGAATCTCATCTTCCAAAGGGATCTTATCCAACTCATACCTGAATGAGAAAGAGGACAGGGGGAAAAGGGAGGGAAGGGGTGGAGTATTATGAATAATACTGGGGGGGGGGAGGGAGAGAGGGGAGGAACTCAGTTTCAAGCCTAGCCAAAGTAACAAAAACAGATCATCAGTATATATATATATATATACACATATACATATACATACATACACATACACACGTATATGTACAGCTCACAGATGTCAAATTGGATTTATGATTTAAGGGCCTCTAGTGGCAACAAGCAAATGTTTCATATCACTACTTAATCAACATGGACAAAGTGCATTTTTAAAAATTTAAATACTATTTGTTTGATTTGTGATTATTTTAAAATCTTCTGTCCAGAGGTCAGCCAGAGCATTGTAGATGAGATAATTACAATACTACTTGCAGTCCCTAGATAGATTCGTTGTTGTTTCCTAATAAACCATCACTTTAGGGAAAGCTAAATACTTAGACCATTTCCAAATAACATAATGCTGCATACTGAAAAACATAAAATGGCTCTCTAGAAGAGAATTAATTAAATGTCCTTGTTGTTAGAGTTAGAATCAGACATTTCATTTTCAGTGTTTCAATGTTATGGCCATTATGTAAACCTAAACTACATAGGATTCGAGGGAGGACTCCATATACACACAATTTACCTTTATATTAGTCCTAAATATGCACTGAATGTCTTTTGTCAATACTTTAAAAAAAATTAATTATTAAGCCTCAATTGCATTTGTTAGGATACAGAAACAAGTGAGAACAAAATTTATAAAGTTGGTCAGATAATACAAAAGGAATAAATCTATTCCTTTAAATATTTGGCAGAGAATGATTTTTAATAGTAGTGAGAAAACAAAATACTTTCATACTTTGATGGTGTAGCAGCAAGCACCCCAGAGTCCCCAGAGTTTGCTGCCACCACAGGTTCTTGCATCTGCTTTGATAAAGGAAAGCAACTCAAAATGGTTTAACAAGCTTATTTTAATCAGTCAGATATGTATCGTTCACCTAGTTCAGGGGAAAAAGGTCAGCACCCTGAACTTCAGAATATACAGACAGAATTATCAAGACATAATGAATGTTGCTCTGGGTTTCCATACATTTAAGTACCATTTGCAAATAAGAACATTTGAAAAACTTCACCATCAACAGAGAAACCATTCTATGTGGTCTCTATGCAGGTAATCTTTCATGACACTGGACATGTCTACCTACACAGCACTGTCCTCTGGGCTACATTTTGTCATGGATTTGGGTTTTTTTTTGGTAGATATATAATAGACCATGTAGGATCTTATATGTTTTATTTTAGCCAGTTGTGTAATTATGGTTTTTTAAATAAAATTTTTTAAAATATCCTTTAAAAAATTTTTTGAGCTCCAAATTCTCTCTCCATCCTGAGAAGGTAAGCAATTTGATAGATTATATGTGTGTAATCATGCAAAACACAGTTCCATATTAGTCATGATACATAAGAAAACAAAGACCAAAAAAGAAAAAGGAAAAAGAAAGTTTAAAAAAAGTATGCTTTGATTTGCATTAACACTCCAACAACTCTTTTTCTGGAGGTGGATAGCATTTTTTATGCTAAATCCTTTGAAATTATCTTGGATCATTGTATTGCTGAGAATAAGTCATTTACAGATGATTACAGTATACTATTACTGTTACTGTGTACTGGTTCTGCTCATTTCACTTTGCTTTTTGTTGTCGTTTCTAACTTTTCTTGACATCCATTGGGTTTTCTTGGAAAAGATATTGGAGTGGCTTGCCATTTCCTTCTCCAGCTCATTTTACAGTTTAAATCACTTGCCCAGGGTCACAAAGCTAGCAAATGTTTAAGGCCAGATGTGAACTCATGAAGATGAGTCCTCCTGATTCTAAGCCAAGTGCTCTGTGCATTGTGCCACCTACCTGACAAATCCTATATAATAAATGAATTCAGAGTTCTAACTCAGTAACAGGTTACCCCATCTGCAACCTGAGGGAAGAAGCACTTCAAAAGGAATGAGGTCTCGGGGAAGTCTGGGTTAGAGCCTGTGAGTGGAGGACAGGAGTTGAAGGTGGGAAAGTGTGAAGGGGTGATGGGTGAAGAGAGGGCTGCTGGCAAGTAGAAGAGGCAGTGTTAAGGAGTGAAGGAAGCAAAAGTTGTGAAACCACTTCCCTGACCTCCCTCTTGCTATAAACTATCACTTCCAGCTATTATAAACTCCCAGAGATAGACATTTCTCCATTTTTGGGGACAAATGGAGTCTTCTGAAGAGTATCCAGAGATTAGTACCTTAGTTGCGTTTTGCAAAAACCACCAGCAGTTGACCAGTTGTCCTTTCCTTACCTCACTAAAGAAATGGAACCTCCACTCTCATCACTGAAATAAGCACACATAGCATTCTTGTGCATTTCTAAGTCTGTTGTTTTATTTTGTTTTGTCTTAATAGCTAGCAACAAAGAGGAAAGGGACAAAAAATTTTTTATGTTAAAGTTACAAGTGCAAAAGATTTCACAATAAAAGTTGCCCTCATTATTCACTGAATAGTAAATAACAAAACTCAGAATTGGAAGGGGCCTTAACCCATCAAGTCCAATCCATACCTGAACAGGAAGCTCCTCTGTGTCAAACAATGGTTTGGCACACGGTAAGTACTTAATAAATGCTTTTCCACTCCATTCCATCCATGACAAGAAGTAATCCAGACTTTGCTTAAAGAACTCCAATGAATCAGAGCATTTCACTTTTGGATGATTCTTATATAGCAACTGCTTAGCCTAAATCTGCCTCTTAGCAACTTCTACCCATCATTTCTACTGATGCCTTCTTTGGCCTGGCAGAAACTGCTTCCATGTGGCAGCCTTCCTAATATCTGAAGACAACTAAATTGTTTCTTCTCCAATTCCTTTAAACAATGCTTATATGGCATGACCTTCAGGCCTTTCATCAATGTGACTGACAAAGTAACCGGACAGTATCCAGAACAGTGCAATATAATTTTTAAAATGTGCTGCCCAGAACTGAATATAATACTCTAGTTATGGTCTGACCATCACAAATAATGCAGCAAGACTTTGGAAGATATGGAAACTGAGGTTTGAGAAGTTGCCTATGGCCACATCACTAGTGTTAGAGAGAGGATCTGAACCCAGTTCTTCCTGATACCAAGTCCAGCAGTATCTCCAAAATCCATTTTCCTGACAGACACTGAGTGAGCCTTGGTATAAAGCATCCCAGGCTGTAGAGAATTTTTATCAGAAAGTGAGGGGGGAAACTACTCTATTATTTAGGAGGGAAAGGAAAATTCCTAGAGACAAAAAAAGAAGGGAAGGCCAGTTCCTACTTATGTATATAAGGACATAGATAACTTAGGCACTCCTTAAACTATGCATCTATCTATCTATCTATCTATCTATCTATCTATCTATCTATCTATCTATCTATCTAAACTCCTTGGCCATTTAAAATATGAATAATAAAGATGAAAACAATGAAAGCAGCAGAAACTAAAATAATATAAAATTAATATTATATTTCTTCACCCCAATATTTGAACTCCATAGCTTCTGAATTGCCTTTTAAAAAGATATTTGTTCTTCAAAGAAACAGTTTCAAAAATCTTCTTTTATCACAAGGGTGCACTGTTTCCTAAATTATTCTGCTCAAAATTCTTCAAGGAAAGAAATTTCTCATTATCCTGCCTTATGTAAGAAAGTAAGAAATATACAAAGCTACAACTGAATTTCACAGATTCTCAGAGCTGGAATGGACCCCAGAAGTCATCTCATGCAACTCCTATCTGAGAAGAATTCTATGTCATGCCCCACAAATCTTCATCCAGTCTCCATCTGAAAACCTCTAGACCAAAGGAAGCCATTACCTCTTGAAGCAGTTCGTTCAACTTTTGGATAACCATTAGTTAGGAAACTGAGGTCAGAAGAGGTTGTGACTTGTCTAAGGATCCAAACATAAATCCTCCATCTCTAAATCTAAGGTTTTTTCCACTGTACCACATTGCCTACCTCTGCAGATCCAATTAAATGAATTTTTAAGAGGTGCTAATTCTTTGACACAGTTCTCAATAATTCAAAGTAGACTTGATACAAAACATAAAAATGTTAATGAACTAATAAAGTAGAAATTCAACAAATACAGGACAAATAAAAAGTTTTAGCGTAATTTTAAACTTTAATAAAAATATTGGTGCTAAGGCTTTGGGACACCTTACATTTGTTAAGCATCTAGTTAATCTGCAAGGCACTGTGCTTGCTATTAGAAATAAATCTCAACATAGATCTCACAGTCCTAAGACAACATTGATAGAATATTGGTAATAAAAATGAGTCTTTTTTTCTGGTAAAAGTTTGGAAGTTAAATGAGTTTTGCAATTTTCTGAAGGCAATCAAGTTCACTATCTTTGTTGCTGTTTTGTTGTTCAGTCTTTTCAGTTGTTCTGACTCTGTGACTCCATTTGAGGTTTTCTTGGCAAAGATACTAGAATGGCTCCCCATTTCCTTTTCTAGCTCATTTTATAATTGAGGAAACTGAGGCAAACAGGGTTAATTAACTTGCCCAGGATCACACATTTAGTTAAGTGTCTGAGTTCAGATTTGAACAAAGGAAGAAGAGTCTTCCTGACTCTGGGCCCTGCCTTCTATCCACCACATCACCTAGCTGCTCCAGCTTACCATCTTCTGTTTAATTCTGTACCCTACTCACTGGCCATTTCTTTCTCTTATTAATGATATGGTCACTAATATCTAAAAAGGGAAATCATGGGTTCAAAGACCCAGTATGGCTTCATCAAGAACAGATTCTCAATTCATAAACATTTATTAAGTGTCTACCATGTGCCAGACATTGTGCTAAATGCTAGACATAAAAAATGAGGCAAAAGATAATCCCCACCCTGAAGGAGTTTACAATCTAATAATTATGCCAATTTAACCTTAATTTCCTTTTTGACAGGGTTACTGTGGTAGATGAGGGGGCATTCTGTTCATAATTTGCCTTGATTTTAGCAAATTTTTAATGAATTATCTTAACATTCTCCTTATAAAGTGGAAAGATGTGTATTATAATTATGGATTCAGAACTGGTTGGATGCCGTATTGATGAGGTTAGGGGTTAGGGTTGCTCGATAATGCTTCAGTGTCAATATTGGCAGGAGGCCCCCTGTAGAATATCCCAAGAATCTGAGCTTGGCCCTGTGAGATTTAACATTTTAAAATCAATAACCAGGCTGCAGACATAGATAGCATGCTCATCAAACAGACATATGATACAAAGTTGAAAGGAATAGCCAACATACACAGAAACAGAATCCAAAAAAATTTTGACAGGCTAGGGCATTGAGGTGACTCTAATATGATGGAATTCAAAAGACACAAATGTAAAGTCTTGCTATACACACACACACAAAATAAATCAGAAGCTAGTATGGTTAGAAATCAATTGTCCAGAAAAAGGTCTACTAGTTTTAGTGGACTATACAAGCTCATAATGAATCACTGGTCAATACAAATTTATTAAGCACTTACCAAATGCCAAATACTGTGCCAAGTGCAGGGGACACAAATCATCAGTGGGATGTGGCAGTCAAAAAACCCAGTACAAATTTGGGTTGCACTGAGAAGCAAGGCTTCCAGGAATAAGAAAGTGATAGCCCCATTATGCTTCACCCCTGCTGAACCTCATCTAGAATATTTTATTCATCTCTGGGCACCACAATTTAAGAAGCACATTGCTAAGACATTGAGAATCCAGAGGAAAGTAAATAGATGGAACACACTTGAGTCTATATAATTAAAGGAATTAGGGATGTTTAAGACTCAGGTGTACAAAGGTAAATCTTGTAATACTTTTTGTTTTCTCTTTAAGACCTAGAGGTCCAAGGCTTCACTCCTCATTTATTCCGGTACTTAAACTGCTTCCCCCTCCCCTTTTCTATGCATTACTCAATTTTAGGACAAAAAGAAGCTGGAAAAGATTAGGAAGCCAAAAATTGAATATATCCTGAAGGCACACTTAACTCAGGGATGCCTCACCACTAATCTCCCAGTAAAAAGTTACAGCAGAATTTTCTATTGTTTAAAAGGCAAAAAGGGGAAGAAAAACAGTAACAGGAACAAAGGAAATGTATACTAGAAGTCAAGGTTCATTTACTTTAATTGCTATGAGGAAATCTGACTCCCACAGAAAAGTCATGTTTTTTAAAATACTAGTTAGCAAACAAAAATTTGTAAGTGGAACTTTCACTATTTTCTCTAACTAGATTTTCAAGAACTCTCATCTTTGACCTAAGAGAATGGCCAATACCCAGAAAACTACATGTGGATAGCTCCAAATTATGCCCTGAAATACAAAAGAGGGCCAAAATCAATCCATTATGAGAAAGGGATTAATAAACATGTTAACAACCCTCTACTTCTTTCTAGAGGGCTAGCCAAGCAAATTGCAAAGGACTGTGCATATTTGTTTAAAAGGTTTTTTTTTCTTTTGTTTTTCTCAACAGGGGTGAGAGGAGGTAGAAAGGTGAGAAAATAAATGCTTATTAATTGAAAAATATTTAATCAGACTATTTTTTAAAAGACTGGTTGGACCCCAAATACTATTTACCATATGTCACAAGGGTGTCTTTCCTTTTCCTTCAATATATAGCCTTAATATTCAAGTCATTATACCGAATTAAATACTTTGTAAATTAAGGTGTTTGCTATACTCTGTATACTACATTACATCATACTTTGATCTAAAGGAGAAAATGGCTCATATTTTCCTGTTAATCTCTTCTAGTTTAATACCTTCAACTAGTTACCACTTGAGAAAGCAGAGTTGCATCTTTGGTTAACGAGATAGGAAAATCCATTTTCTCTTCTTGTCCCTTAAAAATTACTATGAGTTCCATACGTTCTCTACTTGCCTTATTCATATGAGATAATGACAATACTTCATAAACATATATTGCTATTAAAACATGAGATATAATTAGTTATCTATTCCTTACAACCACAAGGTCAGGAAAACAGCTATCTTCCTCCATTTCTACATCAGGAAACTGAGCTACAGAGAATTTTTAAGTGATTTGTCTTAGGTCACACAGATAATTTAGAATAAAGATGGAATAAAGGAACAGCTAGATGGAGCCGTGGGTAGAACACAGGGCCTGGAGTCAGGAAGACTCATCTTCCTAAATTTAAATCTGGCCTCAGATACTAGCTATGTAACCCTAGACATGTCACTTAACTCCATTTGCCTCAGTTTCCTCTTCTGTAAAATGAGCTGGAGAAGGAAATGGCAAAGCACTCCAGGATCTTTGCCAAGAAAACTGCTAAGCCATTCATAAAAACAACTGAACAACAACAAATGTCTGACTCCTGATACAATGTCTATCTGTACAGGATATGGAAAGTTAGCAGTATGGATTTGCTGGGGAGCATTGTAATCTTTCTGATTACAATGAGTAAAGATTATAGTTGGTCCTGAATAACGAGCCAAGATTATGACATGGAGGGTTCAAGGTTAGGAAGTACATAAGGTAGCTGTTGGTAATACAACAAACAACAATATAACAAACACTTATTAAGGGCCTAAGCTATGTAATGGTGTGGTTTTGTCAGAGATAGCACAGTTCCTGCAAGACAGGGGCTTTCATTTTTATACTTTTTAAAATTATTATTTTTAATGATTATTATTAGCAGTACTACTAAGATATGCTGATTTATCACAAATTTTTGATAAGCAGAATCTGGATGTAAAGTTTTATTGTTCTGGCATGGATAATTATTTAGTGGTCTTCTACAAACAATTAGATGGAGGAGGCGAATGCATACTTAATGGACAAAATTAAGACACTTCAAAATCACGTGTGACAGTTTGTAGAAACGAACAGACCTGAATATGCAGGACTGCCAGAATTAAAATATTTGTACTCTAAATATCTTCTCTTTGAGGAGAAGTACTAACAAAGTAAGGTGAAATGATATAATTGGCCCCAATATTATTATTATTATTTTGCTTTTTGGAGGGCAGTTGGGGTTAAGTGACTTGCCCAAGGTCACACAACTATTTTTTTTTTTGGGTGTGTGTTAAGTGTCTGAGGCCAGATTTGAACTCAGGTCCTCCTGACTCTAGGGCCGGCGCTCTACTCACTGTGCCACCTAGCCACCCACCCAATATTAATTTTTAAACAAAAAGTGAATGTCAGTATTAAGCCTCATTGAAAAGCAGAATTAAAAGTTCAATTGGGGGATGGCTGAACAAGTTATGGTGTATAAATGAGATGGCATATTACTATGCTTTTAAAAGAAATGATGAAGAAGATGGTTTCAGAAAAACCTGGGAAGACCTGTAGCAACTGATTCAACTCCTTCATTTTAAAAATCAGGAAAAGAAGGCTCAGAGAAGTGACTTGCTCTAGGTTACACAGGTTGTCACTTTGAGACGAAGAATTTGAACCCAGGCTCTCCATGGAACTAGGTCTTATTCCACCATACCATGTTTCCTTTGCAACATGCTGAATCTATATAACATTCTATAATTTACAAATTACTTTCATATACATTATCTCATCTGAATTAATAGCTATAAATGTTTGCAGAATGGTAGATTCTTGTTCTGCTGGTCATTTCTATGATAAAAAGTATCACCAAAGTATCTCAGAGGTCATATAATCCAAACTCTACTTGACTCTATTGAAGTATGAGTCTCCTCTACAATTTTCTCAACATGCAGTCATCTAATCTTCATTTGAAGATAAAAAATGAGAATTCATGACTTTACAAGGCTCTTACACCTATAACACTCTTACACTTCAGAATAGCTAAGTTAATAAATTCTTTTCTTGTTTTATTGATATTAAGTCTATTTCCTTGCAAATTCCAAATACTAGCTTTATTACTTGAATCACCTTGGTCAAATCATTTGACTTTTTTGGGCTTCAGTTTCCTCATATGTTAAATTGGGAAGTTGATCAGATAATCTCTATGGTCCCATTCATCCAGCTCTAAATCTATTTCCTTTTATTTTTCATCTCAAATTTGCCTCTTTTGTAAGTTCTACCCATTGATGCCAGTTCTATGGTCAAGTGGAACCATTTTATTTCCATCATTCAGAGAAACATTCTTCATCCCTCTTGCAAAAAAAAAAAGAAGCTATCATATTTTCCACTTTTCTACTATCACCTCCTTCTTGAGTATTCTCTAGGCAAGAGATACTCAATTATTACCATTAAGTTTTGTATGACATTATCTTGAGGTTTCTTATCATGCCCCATCCTCTTCTATATACACTGGACTTTGTTAGTATCCTTTCTGAATTACAATGGTAAGAACTGGACACAATAGTCCAACTTGGTCTCATCAAGATGGAGTACAGAAAGATTGTCACAAAATTTGGCTTAATACTGCATTAACCTTTTAAAGTCCTATCATATTGTATCACAGTTCTTTTCAGTTGAACTGCTGCCTAAATATGTCCACCAACACTGTACTTATGCAGTTGACTTTTTAAAGTCAAATGCAAAATGTCACATTTAAAGCCTCTTAATATTCTAATATTTTAGGATCAATTATTTCACTGTTATTAATCAATACAGATTGCAACCCCTCAAAAACCTGGTGTATGGTCTTTGAGAATTGCCATGGCCAAAACTTCATTTGCTTGAGGTTAACCTAGTGATGAGTCCTTCTTTATTTAACTAGACTGATTCTAAGATGATGAATAATATGGTTCAGTTTTGGGCTCATACACAGAACTTTTCTAACCAAGGAGAACCACTGCCACAGCTTTGAGAATGCAGGGTCATCTGTATACTATGACTATTGAGCAAGATGTTGATGAATGGCTGAGATCATTCATTCTGTAGCTATCTGACATCCCTATCCAGTTGTATAACACATTAGTCACCTGTCCCACTTCTGTCTCATCTGATGAGCATTATCTTTGCCTTCATTTATACCTTCATCAAAGTCACTGATGAAAGGGTTTAAATAAAACACGATCAAGGAAAGAACCCTGAAGAATTCCTTTAGAGACTTCCCTCTAGGGCTGTGGCTCTGGGAAGTCTCAACAATGGTCCAAGAGATGCTCAATAAAAATTCTTTAATGGTGACCCACACAATGAACAATTCCCCAATTATGTTACAAATAAATTTTGTATATACTCAACCTCCCCTAGGGGTTCAAAATAAAATTTACTTTTTGATTAAAAGGAAATTGCAGAACAAAAACCACTGTATTCTGAGTGACAGTAGTTCATTCACTGTTTGTCATTCTTTGGGCCTGGTTCTTCACAACTACTTCCAAATATACCTCTAAGTGAGGAGTTCATAACCTGGGGTTTTGAACTTTAAAAAAAAAGTAATTGTGGGGTGGCCAGGTGGCGCAGTGAGTAAGAGCACTGGCTCCAGAGTCGGGATAACCTGGGATCAAATCTGGGCTCAGATACTTAGGACCACACCCAGAAATAACTGGCCGTGTAACCTTGAACAAGTTACTTAACCCCAATTGCTTTAAAAAAAAAGTAATTGTATTTCAATATAATTGGTTCCTTTGTAATTGTATATTTCATCTTAGCCATTTAAACATGATTCTGAGAAAGGCTAAGTAGGTTTCACCAGACTATCAAAGGGATGGATCTATGACAAAAAAAAAGAGGTCAAGATCCCTGCCCTCCCCCAAAATGTGTCACAAAAAAATCATGAGAGACTGAAGAGAAGCCCATATCTACATCATTGAAACTCTCACTTAATGCTCCTGGCTCTGTCCTCCAGGACTAAGCAGCAGAAGGATAAATATTCTATCACATTACACCTCTTTAAGTACCTGAAAATTGTCATCTTCTGCCCCATGCCTCGTCTTTCTTTAATTGATTCTCACATGTCCCACTCTACAGTCTTCTCACCATCCCAGTCACCCTCTTATGGATGTCAGTCAGTAAACATTTATAAAATGTCTACTACAGGCCAGACACTGTACAAGGCACTAAGGACACAAAGAAAGGCAAAGAACAATGCCTAGAGCTCATAATCTAATAGTAAAAGATAATAGAAAAAGGAGCTGAAAGCAGAGGGGGAAAGTGGGGAGAGAGGGCAGATGAAGTCCTAAAGCTCAGTGGGAAATGATGAGATGGCTGCCTTGGGCACTCTCCTTAAATCTTGGGAGTTCTCTGATGTCATCACAGAAGTAGGAAGGGCCCTTGGGGAAGGAGCTACTGAAAGGAAACAAGTGTGAGTTTCAGAGTTGAAGTGATGAGTTTCTGGATACCATGATGAAATCTAGGAGACCAGCCTTGCAGGAAAAGTGCAACACTTTGACATTATCTTTCCTACAATGTGATACCCAGAAATGAATAAAATGCTCCAAATGCCCTGACCAGGGCCGAGTACAGCAAAAATATTACTTTGCTTATTCTAGACACTCTATACATTCACTGTAGCCTCTCTAAATTCAGATGATGATAGAATCTGCTTTTCTGGCTACCAGCTGAGACACCAAGCTTACAGTCTACTAAAATCTGAAAATCTTTTTCCCCCTAATACTCCAGTCTAGCTACTTTCCCTATACTGTATTTGTTTCATTATTTTTTTTTAAACCAAGAACAAAATTATATTTATCCCTAATAAATTTCAGCCCATCAATCAAATGCTGCCAAGAACTTTTGGGATCTTCATTCTATCATCCACTATAATAGCAATCCTTACAAATTTGACAAGTATACTATCTATGATTGTCATCCCAATCAGTGATAAAAATGTCAAATTGCACAGGGCTAAGGACATATATCTGGGCCATTGCCAGAAGAGGATCCTCCAATCTGATAATGAATCGTTAATGGCCAATCCTTAAGTCTGACAATTCAACTAGCACTGAATTAATTTAGCTATACTCTCATCTAGTCTGCATCTCTCTCCATCTTGTCCACATAGACAGTAATGTGTGTGTATATAACATGTCCACAGCATGATCTACCTGTTGAGTTTCCTGTTAATGAAAAGGAAATAAGAATCTGCCATGACCTACTTTTGATGAATTCAATGTATCTTTTAGTGAGTTCTGATTCCTATTCTAAAGACTCAAAAACAATTCCTCTAATGTAATCTGAAATTTTGAGATTTAAAGCTGGAAGAGATGTTAGAGAAAATCTAGTCCAAAACTCTCATCTTACAAATGGGGAATTTGAGGCCAGAGAAATTAAGTGATTCACTCAAAGTCCTATTCTTAAAAGATCCATGGCTTATAACGAAAGATGATCGCTGCCTTTTTCTATGTTTTCCAAACAATTCCTTAATAAATTGTTCCTTGTCATAATTTCTCCACTCAAACTGTGCTTTAGGTTGGTAGGCTTAAAGGACTACACCACTTTCTTGTATTCAATATGCCCTTGTTTTTATCCGTAAAAAAAAAATAAAACAAAGCAAAACAAAAAACAGCAAACTTTTAAAAATTAAAGGCTATATGTTAGATGTTAAAAATCTCAGACCAATTTGGTCTCTTCAGACACTAGCCCTTTTTTCTTCTCAACAGAGAGGATATTTGCATCATCAGAATTTTGTTCATGTGCTTATTTTGTTCCTCTGGGTGGGTTACCTTTTAAAAATTTCAGGTCATGGGATCCTACCAAACCTTTCACTAAACTTTTAAGTATTTGTTCACCCAAAGTCTACTGCACAGGGCGTAACTATACTATTCACCTCACAATTTGTCTATAACATAGGGAAGTAATGATTGACTAATATTCACATAATGGTTTAAAATTTACAAAGAGTTTGTATAAATTAGCTTGTTTGATCCTTACAGTATTAACCTGTTTGAGCCTTAATAGGATCCTCACATCCTGTAAAGTAGATACTACAGGTATTTTGTCTCCATTTTACAGATGTGAAACTGAGTGCCTTGACACCTGAGGAAAAAAAATAGAAATGAATTTGTGTATTAGGAACTTTAAGACAGGCTAGCTGCCTTATCTCAAGGTAATGGGTAAAACAATTTATTATCCGACTTCTTTTTTATTACTTAGAACCCTTGAGTTTCACCCATTGTCCTTCCTCTCTCAGATTCATGTTCCATTTCTAGATATGTACACATATCTTCTTGATCTAATATTCCTTCTATAAATCAATTACTTTAGAACAAGATATGACTTCTCATTACTATATTCCAGTAATTCATGAGCATGCAATTTCCAGTGATACCTATAATTTTGTATTAGCCTCATTTAATGAAAAGCACTAGTTCTTAAAACAACAATAACAAATCTTCATACTCTCTGCAATAGTGTGTAAACATCCAAGGTCTTTAATATAGTAACGCTATTTAATATAGTAATGCTCTTCTTCCTGAATACTGGCCTCCTTGAATAACTAGGTAAACCTTAATTGCTACATTTTCTTTCATTATTTTCTTTGCCACCTGATAGTAGTTATATACGAGCAGTTTTCTTTCTTTTTCTTCACTTTTAATTTAAAACCCTCTTCTAACATGAAAGAGTTTCTAGTCAAACATGTTATTTCTTTAGTTACACTGCATCACTGAACAAGAACTAGTCATTCCTGTGCTTATAATCTGGAAGTCCAAACCCCCTTACTTCAATTAATTTATTTCAAATTAATTTTAATTAATCTTAAAATATCTTATTGATATCTCTTCTTTTTACATCATCTAAATTTCCCACTGGTATCCATCCCCACATTGCAGAGTCAACTTACATAACAAAGAATTTTTTAAAACAATAAAGAAAAAGAGAAAAACTGTAAAACTGCACAATATAGCAAAAACAAAACAAAACAAAACCCTAACAATATGGCTCCACACTGTGGAATCCCTATGTTTACAAAATGAGGTCAAATGCCATCTATTGAACCAATTGTCTGATATCTATATCCTCTTTCTCTTCTAAAGTTCTAACTTTCGGTTAATTCCAAAGATGAAAATACCATAAAATCATTAGATTCCTTCCCAGATAATTCCTATATAAGTCTCCTCAGTTCCTTTTGGTGATTTCATTTGTCCATAAACCAATCACCAGAAGTGAATAGTCACTAGGCTCGATAAGTCTTAGGAGACTCTACTTTATATCTTAGAAGCAACCTCAAAATGTTTGTATAAGTAGTATCCTGCATTCTACATTTCAGTCAAATTGGCCCTTCTGTTCTTCACACATGGCGCTCCATCATCCCTTGCCTTTCAATTGGTCATTCATTGCCAAATCTTTCCATTTTTACCTTCACAAGATCTCTCTCATCTGACTCTCCACATACACAGCCACCCTTTCACCTTGTGTAAAGAAAGTATTAGGTGCTTAATTGATTGAGTATACTTCCTGCTCATCTCTGCTTCACAAAATCCCTTGCTTCAAGATGCAAGTGAAATATCACTTGTCACATAAAGACTGCTAATTCCTTCTACTTGCCTTACAATCAACCTTTTATTTATCTAGCATATATGTGTGTATGTATACATATATAAACAAATAAATACACACATATATGTATGTATGTATGTGTATATATACATACACACACACACACACACATATACAATCACATGTTGTCTCCCCCAACAAGGAAATTAAGCTCCTTGGGAGAATGAATTATTTCATTTTTTTGTCTTTGTAGCCGCAGCACCTAGCACAGAGCCTGGCATATATTGGATACTTAATAAATGCATGATTGATTGGCTAACCAAACAAATGGATACCTTAGTGTTACCAGCTGATACAATATACCTCCCTCTTCCTGTAGCTGGTACCAATGTCCTCTATTCTGATGGCATCAGAGTTTATCATTCTAGAACATGGGAAGCCACTGTTCCCTCAAAGGACTGAGTTTTATAATCTATAGGAAAAGTCTTCCTCTTGATGTTTATCTGTCATCTTGTTAAGGAATCCCTTATAGTCCTTGACAAACCAAGGAGGGAAGAGGAATTTCTTTAGATTTCACCTTCTTCTCTAACAGATAAATGAATATTTTTGTGCAAATAACACACAATTTGGAGGGGCCATCTCCAGTCATCCTGGTCTGTATCTTGCCATTGAACTCAGATGGTTCTGGAGGAGAAAATGAGGCTGGTGAACTTGCACAGCCCTCCCTCACTTGGATCCAATTTACTTGCAAGTCATGGCATCATCTTTCTATGTCATGGTCCTCTTTGAGAATGAAGGACACTAGGTAGCGCAGTGAATAGAGCACCGGCCCTGGAGTCAGGAGGACCTGAGTTCAAATCTGGCCTCAGACACTTAACACAAAAACCAGCTGTGTGAACTTGGGCAAGTCACTTAAAACCAATTGCCCTCCAAAAAGCAAAGGAAAAAAAAGAGAATGAAGGACAAACAACAACAACATACAATCTGGAAAGGTCACTGGTCTATTCCTGTTGGGTCCACACCTGGTAAATAGTATCTTGCCTGTTTATTTTTACTCTTGCTTGTTTTCCTGCCAAATACCAAGGGTCCCAAGAAAGGAATTATAAAGAGGGTTCTCTTTTTCCCCTAGTTGTTTTGTGCAGGTGGGACACCAGCAATTAGCAAATTCTTGCCTAGGTGTTAATGTAAACAGTTATAACTTTCAGAAATTATCCTTTAAATCTTCTTAAGAAATCCAGAATTCCAGTCACTTTCTACCTCTTCTTTGCTCTTATTTCTTGTCTCTGGTAGGCACACACTAGCTACTTGTATGTACTTTGCCTTTATTGTACCATCAACTACACTCTGTCAAATAAAGGCAATTGATTGGAGAATACTTCACACTGTCCTACTGAAAGGGTACCATAAGAATGGGCAGAGATACTGGATAACTGTAACAGACCAGCCTCATTATTTGGACCCAAATGTTCTTCCTTCCCCCACTCCACTTCATTTGTACACATTCACATTTGGATCCAATCTATCATCACTCATCATCATGAGAGCCCAGACTAGTGAACACCTGAATCAACAATCCCACAATCACTGTTTGCATCCTATGATAAATAGCTGGGTCATCCCACTGAGTTTTTAGCCTTCCAGTAAGTCAGTTTGTGGTCTTCTGGGATGCAATCTATAAATCAGGTGAAACCTCTATGATCTAGCTAAGTGGACAAATGGTACACAATTAATTTGGGCAATAGGCTATACAAAATAGGAATATTATAGTGCATTTTTGGAAGGTAGATCTAAAATGGATCCCAAACACAGCATTCTCTTCTTCATAGTTTACTTTCCTGAATAGAGATTTATTTAGGTCACACATTCCATCTCCTCCTCTTGTACACAGAAGTAGTAGGAGGTAGGATGCATACTCAATTTCAAAGAGAAAATGGCAAATCCACAGGGCATATCACCTAGTCAGATATTTTATATATAAAAAGTCAGAATGGTGGAAGGAAACATCAACTGCAGAGACAAAATATTGGGCTGGAAAATCTAGACCAGTATTTTTGGTCATTTGTTATGCAGGCCTCCCAAAAAAGGTGGTTGTTCATTTCTACTGATATCCATATGTAAAAACTCTGATGCTTAAGAAGGTGCTTCAGAGAAACGTCTCTGATCCGCTTGGATGTGCTATGGCACTCTTATTCTTGTAGGGCTTACAGAAGAGTTTATGATTTATAATTAGACTGTGGCAAACATCTTTCTCCTATCTTATAATGAGGAAAAAGAACATTTCTATCATCCAAGTACAGTGGTATATTAAAGTGGTCCATTGCCTAGTCCTTAAATGTAATGATAGAATATGCTCATCAGGATAAACTAATTAAAACAGAGAATAAGTGGCATTTATGTATGTATACAATATACAGTAAGTGGTCTGTGACACATCATTAGCTACCTGCAATACATATCTTTAATTATCAAAGATCTCTTAATTGCCAGATCTAATGGCCTTTTCTCAATCCTCTTTCTTGATCTGTCTTCAGCATCTCACACTGCAGACCACCCTTTCCTAGTTAACCCCCTTCTCTTTGGGATTTTGTCATTGTCCTCTACTGGTTCTCCTCCTACCTGTCTGACTATCCCCTCTCAGTTTCCTTTTCTGGATAATTATCCATTTCATACTCAAGAGGGTGTACCCTAAGTCTTTTTTCTCCTCTTCTCTTTCTTTTCTCTCTATAATCTCACTAGGTGACTTTATCAGCAGTCCAATTATCATTTCTATGCAATCAGACTGATTTATCTAGAGCTTGCAACTCTCCAGAAGTTCAAGGAATCCTTTATCACAAACTGAATATTGGACATTTCAAACTGTCTCATAGGCACCTCAAAAATCAACATATCCAAAAGCTCATTATCTTTTCCTTCAAACTCATTCATCTTTCACATTCCCTATTATTGTTGAAGACATCCTTCTAGTCACCCATATATGAAACCATAGCATCTTCTTTGACTCCTCACTCTCACTCATCCCATATACCCAAGCAGTTGCCAAATTTGACTTTTATCTCCACATTTCTCAGATACAGTCCATTTCCTTCATTCACATAGCCACCTAATACCATTCTAGTGATGATGTCATTCCACCCTCCCTACTTTTTCAATAAATTGCACTGTTTCTCTCAATATTTCTTGGATCATAATACAAACTCTTTTTGTTGGCAGTTCAAGTATTTTTCTTTTCCAATTCATTTATATTTTACTCTTTTCTATGCTACCCAGGGTTCTGCCATACTGGCCAACTTGCCATTGCTTACACAAACTATTGCCTCTATACCTTTGTATTGCCCATATTCCATGCCTGTCATATGCCTTCCTTTATACCTCCACTTCCTGAAATTACTGGTTTTCTTCAGTACTTGACTCAAGCACCACCTACTATAGAACACCTTTCCTGGTATCCCCAGCTGCTACAGCCTTCCTTTACAAAGTTACTGGGCATTTGATTCAGACACATATGATACCTACCTATATATTTATATTTATATGCTCCATTAAAGTCCTTTAGAGCATGGATTGTTTTGCTTTTGTCTTCTGTACATAACACTTTGTTGGATATAGAGTAGAAAGTGTAATAAATTCTTGGTCGATTGAATCATTTCCTGGTTTTTGTTTTTGTTATCCATAAAGGAGAAAGGGTCTTGTCTGCCCAATTAGATTACAACAAGGCCAGGGACCTTGTCTTTTGCTTCCTGATACTCCCCACAATGCCAACAACAGTGTTGGACGTATAACAGGTGTTCAAGTGGACATTTAGTCCACTGAATTGAAATAGGGGACTATAAGGTTGTGTACTTGAGTGACTTTACTACTGGAAGTTTACCAACTGATTCTTTGAGAAAAAAGGACAGACTTCTGTCTTACTAACCCTTCCCTGCACTGATCAAATGACACAGGTCCCGGAAGGTTTTCTGTTTTATTTCTTCCTTTTTATTCCCCATTGAAAAATCAGGTTCATATTGAACTCAAAACAATCTTCAAATTTTTACTCCTCTAAACTAGACTTTGATCCAATAACCTTTCCTAGAGGCTGTTTTTCCCTGAAAACTAAGCCAGTATCACTATTAGTATTCTGTTAAAACAACAAAATAATAACATAAAACAAAAACTTTAAATGGATAGGAACACAGGTACTAAAAAATGTACTGTGAAGATATTTAAATGATCATAATCCTAAATGATTTACTATATTTCTATGACCATGAAAGTGAGAAAACAATTCTGTAGTACTAATAAAAAAATCCAAATAGTTACTATTTAAGATATATAAAAAATTAACAGTTTAATCAAACATAAGTTTCATTTGTAACTATGTTTGTTAAGTACAGTGTGGATAAGCAAAATGGCCAGTCTGAATCTTCAAAATTATAATATATCACAAATAATATTTCCTTTTTCCCAGGCCATAAGCAAAAGGTTCAGACAGTAAATGGCATGTTTTCTTATCTGACATAATAAACTATAAGGGTATTTCACTTAACTGAATAAAAATTCATGTCTATTGGGTAGTCAAAAAGCATTTTCTAGAAAAGACAGGCACTCATCAGCCAATTTTTCTGCTCTTTCCAAAATTTGGCTTATTGTTCCATTAGTCCTAGTAATATTAAATTACCTATATGCCTGAAATATCGTGGTCCTATGAAAATGTATTACAATTATCAAGTACTGTCATTGTTGCTGATTTCCTCTGAAGAGCTTCTGAATTTACTTGTTCACATTAAGGGAGGTAGTAACAAAACAGCTGTCTTTGTTTTAATATTTTAATGTTTATCTGAAGTGCATTATGAATTATAAACCACAGTTCTCTTTTCCCAGAGTATAATCGCAAAATTCCATTCTTGGACTAATAGAAACATTGTGTGATAGGATTCTTGTCTAGTTCCGAAAAATCATTCTATCCTGCTTTAAAGTGTTATTCAACTTTGTAGGCATCAAATAACAGATTCGTATCTATTACAGAAAAGAGTCTTTTGTTTTGAGAATAAGTGAAAATCTTCTTTTGCCAACAAAAATTTTCTAAAGGTTCAGATAGTCAAAGGTAGAGTCAGGGCATATGGAACCCAACAAATTGCTGTTAGACTAACTCCCAACACATACCTGGTACACAAAGACACTAATATGTGTTAGATTTAAAGTTTCTATGTCTTTAATGGGTTAGAGTTAGTGGTAGCACTTATTCTGGTGGTTTGTGCACTGCTTGTATCCTGACCATAAGGAAGAAAAATCTACAAGTCATATTGCTGCAATAAGTCTGTTTGGTAATGAAAGAGAGCATTCAAAAGGGTCCCCTATATTTTAACGAAGGACATCATGTGCTGTCTCGATTGACAGCAGCTAATTTCAGTCCAGAAGCCAAGAGGGCTTTACATTTTCCTAAAAACTGTAAAGAGTACTTGCAACATTAGACTTAAAAAGTACAGCATGCAGGGGGAAGAATGAGGCCTTTAAAAAAAGGATGCTAACTGTAGCAAGACCTTTATAACATTTGAGAGCTAAGTGTCGTCTAATGAAAAGCACATTGTATTAGATCAGTCTTAACATTTATTAGTTGAGGGACCATGGGCAAATAACAAACTCTCTCATTTTTTTCTCCAACTACAAACAAAATAAGGCAAAAATAGCTACCCTACAGGACTGTTACGAGGTTGTTACAAATATAGCTCTACAGAAATGTTATTATGATGATGATTACTGTTACTATCATCATCATCATCATCTCAATGTTTTTGTCTTAGGTTAGAGACAGAGCAGTTATGAAACAAGTTATTATCCTACCATTAGTTTTATATACTTAATGAGTTACAGATTATTTCATAGGTAGAAAAAATGCTTTCTGTAGCCAAATTAAAATATTAGGATATAAGCTCATCCTACGAGTGTCTACTTGGTATAACTTCAGGAACAGAGGTAATGAAGATAGTGGTGATGGTGTTTGGGAGACTGAAATGATAGTAGAGTGTAGTATGTGTACGTATATGACAATGAATTGTATTTTGGACTTACTGAATTTGAAATGCCTATTAGATATCTAGTTGGAAATATCAAAAAGGCAGTTGGTGATAACAGGACTGGAGCTCAGGAAAGACACAGGGGTTGGAAATGTAGATCCCATCTCCAATTTCCACACCTTAACAAGGAGGCTGTCCCCCATATCTAAAATATTTGCTGTCTGACATCACCCTTGCCTCTTGGAATCTCCAATTTATTACAAAGTTTAGTTCAATGACCAGCTACCAAATAAAGCCTTTCCTGACAGCCCCATTGTTAGGCGCTTTTTCTGTTGAAATTATTCGGGATTTATTTAATAAGTATTTTACATTTTTATATTTTGTATCCTTATGAGGTTCTTCTATACATGAATTGAGAGTATATTCCATGAAAGTATTAGTAGGAAACAGGCAGGCTCTCATAAATAATAATTTAAAATGGATAACATCTAATTGACTGAAATATGTAGAGACTATAAGAAGTATTGTTCAATTTATTTGGTTAAGATAGGGTTATTTACATACTCTATTTCCTGTTTTGTGACATCTTATAAAACTGGGCACTTTATATTTTTGGAAATATTTTTCCATTTAATTTAGTCAGTTTATTGGCATAAAATTGTCCAAAATAGTTCCTAAATATTTTTATTATTTCTTCTTTGTTGCTTTTCTATTCACTATTTTCATGTCTCATAGTGGTGATTTGTTTTTTTTAAACAAATAAACTATAGGTTATTTTGTTATTTTTAAAATGGCTGAGTTATTTTTATAAATTCAATGTTTTGTGGGTTTTTTTGCTTTTGCTTGTCTCCTCTGATTTTCAGAATTTGTATTTTGGTGATTAATTGGGAGTGTAAAATTTGTTTCTTTGTAGTTATTTTTTAGTTGCACAAACAATTCATTGATCTGATCTTTCTTTTACTGATGAAAGTACTTAAAGATACAGTCTTAAATATTGCTTTGGCTGGATCCCTCAAACTTGTATTTATTGTGAAATTAATTTTTAATCTTTACTGAAAAAGTCCTTTATTGAATATAATTGCTATTGTATTATGGTCCAGAAGAGATGCATTTAATATTATTTTGCATTTGTTTGTGAGGTATTTGTACACTAATACATAGTCCATTTTTGTGAAGATGCCATATCCAGCTGAGAAACAGTTCATTTAATTTTGGCTGTAAGCCTGAATCTTTTGCCTTCTGAAATATCATGTTCCAAGCTCTCTTCTTTGCTGTTTGGCTGTTAAATCTTGTGTGATCCTGTGTTTCCTCAGTACTTGAATTCTTTCTACTTGCTTGCAGTATTTTTTCTTTGATTTGGAAACTCTGTATTTTATCTATAATATTCTAGGGAATTTTCATTTGAGGGTTTCTCCTAGGAGATGACTGACAGATTCTATTTCTATTTTCCCCTCTAATTCCACTAATACCTTGCAATGTCAGAAGAAACTGAGAAGATTCCCTATGGTGAACTTTTAAGAGGACCTCCATCAGAATTACAGGAATGGATAGATTATGAGGTGCATCATTAGAGGAAACTCGATTTTTAAGACCACAGGTAGATTTATGTATTTGAGTGTATTTTTTTCTTCCCTTACTTACCCTCCCCCACACAGAAGGCAAGCCCCTTGAGGATAAGAATTATTTTGTTTACTTCATATCCAGCTCCTAGTATGGTGCCTTGTTAGTAGATACTTAAAAGTACTTGAATTAAATTTAATTCAGATGTTCCTGTAGTACATCACTTCATTGATAACTGAACAAAAGTCATGTATTAAAAGTTTCAATGATGAAATTAATGTTTATGAAATTTCTCAGAACAATATGATTATTAAGACTTTAATTCTGGAGTCAAGTATAAATAACACTGCTATACTACAGTAAATGATTTGCATAATTCTCTGATTTGCTTTCATCAATAAGAAGTTTTCTTTTGTTTTTCTTAATTTGTAGTTTCTAAGTATTATACATGAACAGAAATAACCAAATATATGTAGAACTCTGCACACAGCCAGGTATGATCTTTTTTGAGAGATGACTTCATGAATACTTACCATTTTGCATAACAGACAAAACAGAAATCAAGTGCTAGTCATTTAATTTTAATTTGTGTATTTCATTATATTTAGCTTGTGTTCTTTAAAAACCAGGGCTTGGTCAAATTTAAGGTTAAAAAAATATAAGTAACCTAAATTTAGTCTTTTAAATTAGACAAAGTTATTTCTACTTCAGTTGTGTTTTTTTTTTTGAAGGGGGAAGGCAAGGCAATTGGTGGTAAGTGATTTGCCCAAGGTCACACAACTGGCTGGATTTGAACTCAGATCCTTCTGACTCCAGGGTCAGTTCTCTATTCACTATGCCACCTACCTGCCCCAACAAAATTATTTCTATGAAGACTGTAAGTTGGATAGATACTTCAACCAAATCAGTCAATAACCCAGTCTGTCACCAAATGTTCATTCTCACTTCAATGTTTCAGTGATCTGTAATTTTATCAGTGTGACTAATCTTTCTATCCCTCTACAATTTAGATTATCTTTGAAGAGTTACTACGGCTAAAAAAATTTCACCACCCTTCAGTTAACCTACTGATGATCCTCCTGACATTGAGCTAGTTTGTATTCCATTGTCTAGCCCATGTTTGAAGTATTTTTTGCTTGGTAGGACCTGACAAGAGTATTTCTTGCAGTTGCACCTTCACACCATGACGAGATTTTGGAGCAGGATTTTGGTGGAAGCATTCATTCAATAAGCATTAATTTCCTACTGTGAATTCACTATATCACAGTAGGTGCTACTGTAGAACCAAAAATGTAAGCATCTACTAGGCAGAAGAAAATGTCGCTGAAAACCTTTTCCCTCCTTTCTCTATATTAACCTTCTTTACCATTTATATTACACTGACCCCTGGGTTTGATGGGAGGCAGAACAAAAGATAAATATGTCACAGTTCTTTTCCTTTTCTTACAGTTAGCATTTTGGGGGGAAGACCTCAGATGCTCTTCCTTTCCTTGTAACTTAAGGCAACTTGCTCTGGTGTTTGGGTAGAAGATATGAATTTTTGTTAAACTACAGGAGGTGATGTTTCTTTCCCTTCCTTCCTTCTTTCTCTCTCTGGTTTTTTTTTTTTAAGGAATGTAAATTCATGAATAAATAGAATATGTTAAGTTAGAAAAAGGAAATGATATAATTATAAAAATTTTCTCTGGTATTAGCATCATGATATAGATGAATTCAAATGGAGTAGTCTCCTATATATTTCTGAACATAAGAGATCCATGCATTGTGGTCACATAAGATCACTTGACTTATCCCAATGGAACTCTAGCAAACAGTCTCTCTGGCACCTTGGACATGCTGCTGAAATCCAGCCGTGCTGTCACTGGCTCTTTAGTGGAACAATTCTTTCCAGCAGTTTCACATACCACATAGGTCTAGTAGTTCAACTGTCAAGCTCCCAGAGACCACTAAATTTTTGGCAGCTTCACAAGTCTAAGATCTTTCCTGTTTGGTTTTATTTAAGGCCCAATAAAGCAAATAGTTTGTGCAAAGACAGAGTCAAGTTAAAAGCTTTCAGTACTGGGATGTTGTTCACCCCCACAATTTCTCCTTTTTTGTTTTCCTTTTTCTGAGTCAACTCTAACTATGTAAGAGCAGTAACTGACCTTTAGAATGGATATTAATACCACCTAGAGAGGTTTATACATTTGGATCTAGAAGGGACACCAACCCAACTCATTTCATAGATGAAGAAACTGAGGCCCAGGAGGGTAAAATAAGTTGCTCAAAGTCATCCAATTCTTCTCTCCTACAAAAAACCTTCCCTATACATCACTTGATATTAAAACAATTTGTTTTTTTTTCCCCAAAATAATGACATTAAAATGTGAGCTCCATGACACCTAAAGGTCGAGAACAAGGGCTGTTTTGTATTGTTTCTTTATATCCCCATGTAAACTTAGCACTATACCTGGCAAAGAGTAGGCCCTTAAATCGACTTGTCTGATTAGCCTATCTCCCATTGTTAAATTACTTCCCATCCTTTAAGTGGAACCTCAATGTTGGAGTGCTCATCAAGGACACTGTACTACATATAAACCATGTTCTAATAAGGATGTAAAAAAAGACAGGTAACAGAAAACATATGCATGCATACATACATACATACATACATACATGCTACCACAGAATGTTGGCATTTCTTTATTTTTTAAAAAGGACAATTATTTTGAAAACAAACAAAATAATGCCTCATACTACCTTTTAGATATGGAAATTGTTTTGAAAACTAAAAAGATAAATGTACTTCTAGACAACAAAGCTCTTTATTTCCTCTGTAGAAATATTAAAAAAAAACAAACCCTTAAAGGAAAAGTACTATCATTGTTGCACTTTCTCCACATTTCTAAATTGTTAATGCACAACATATTGCTACAGAGTAATGGTGTTTTGTATTTCTATTAGTCTTACATTTCTTGCACAAAGCTTTAAAAAACTAAAACAAATCTGTTTAAAACTAAACCACAATTACTTACATTTAACAAGAATAAGGGATGGAATGAACTCAATCAAATCATCTATTCCACTTAAAGTGAGTTATAAAATCCTATATCAATATCAAAGGCTTTGTTTCAATCAATAAATCAAGCCTTAGACTAAATGTGAAAAGTCCTTGGGCCTGGAGTTGCTATGCAAAGGAATTATGTTGAGAAATGCTGGCTGCTTTGGTACTGAGCACAGGAATAACTATCACAACATATTGTATTAAACTGGATTTCACAGTGGCATATAGAATTAAAAAAAAACCCCACAAAATAAAAAAAAAATAGCAAACTTGTTCACACCCAAGGGTTCGTCTCTAAATAATCAAGCTAGTTAGGGAGAGACAAGACAAAGGCTGTAGCAAGCATGTCAGTCCGGTAAAACACTTAAGTAGGAAGTATCTTGGGATGGGAGATGGGGGAAGAAAAACAGGCCTTATAGCTTCAGCCTTGCTCATTTTGGCTGGAGAAGGCTCTTACAAACTTCAAAAGGTCCAAAGGATCACTTCCCAACCATGTCTTAGAAGCATCCCTAGACCAGCTGTCCCCCGTACCCAAATGTTCTCTCCTCATCTCCCACCTCCTGGCTTCCTTCCTTTAGTCCCAGTAAAAATCCCACCTTCTACAGGTAGCCTTTCCTAATCTCCTTTAATTCTAGTGCCTTCCCTCTGTTAACTATTTCAAATTTATTCCATATATAGAATGGCTTGTTTATATAGTTGTTTGCATGTTATCTCCTATATTTTACTGTGGACTACATGTGAGCTTTGCATTTTATCCTTCTTTGTATGTTCAAAGGTTAGTACAGTTTTAGGCATATAGTAGGTGCTTAATAAATACTGATTTGATGGAGTGTCTGCATTGGGAGACAAGGACAGATTGAAAGTATATTCATAGTTCTAACAAGAAACTTCTTCAAAGAAACAATACCATATGTAACAAGAGATTCTTGAACATCACACAACAGGGGAAAGGACTTCTGGCAACAAAGACCCTTTGCATGATGTGCTTTCTAAACGTGAGACTGCTTTTTCATGGATTTTGTAAGAACTTATGGGAGAGTCTGTCATAGATTTTTAAGGGAATGTTTTATATCAACTCTTCTTATGTCTTACCTTAGTAAACATTCCTTTTTAAGAACTATATAAAGTTGGCTGACTAAATTGATTCTGAATTAATAACTGGGAGAGAAGCATACTGATGTGGGCTTTAGCTGTTGGCATTAAATAGTAACCTCTGACTCCTTAAGGATACACCTTGAAGTCTGAAGAAGAGCTGTAGCTTTCATCCAAAACTCACCACTTGTTTGTGATACTGGAAGCAGGGATAAGGGTCCTCAGAACTGATATGGGTTATGCAGGAATCGTTTCCAAAAGGAGTATTAGAAAACATCAAAATTGACTTACATTTGGTCTCATATTCCATGATCATAAAATAAGAGTAATGTGAGGCTAATAGAAAAGATGATAATAGATTCAGAACCTAAAAGGATTTTAGATATCTAGCTCAAAACAATGAATGACACACAAGTAGAAAACAACAGAACTAGGTTTTTAAAGCTAGTTTCCGTGATTCAAAATTCTGCTTTCCTTTTAATACATCATTTTGACTAGCCAATCTCATACTAGATATCAAGTGGAAATGATGCATCTAAAATCAATGATTTTACTGCTCCTTTGAAAGTTTCCATACAAGGTTAAAAAACTAAAACTAAAAAAAAATCCTCAATCTTTTTCTTCAATGATTTCACTTCAGATAGTAGACAGAAGAGGGTAGAAGAAAAGAGTTGTCCCCTGCTGCTAAGCTACAGTGCAGCCACCTATAACTTAAAAGATTTATCTGTTTTAATGTTACTAGATGATTGATCAGATTTAATAAGACATTGTTCATTTTTTACAATGTTATTGTTGTAAATTATTCTCTTGGTTCTGATCACTTCATCTTGTATTAGTTCATACAACTCTACTGAGGTTTTTCTGACACCATCTCTTTCATAATTTCTTACAACAGAATAATATCCCATTACATTTACATACTATAATTTGTTCAGCTACTCTACTGGGAATTGTGGGGTTGGGGGAGATCTCAATGCTGTCATAGATTATAATCTTGAGAAAGTCCTGTGAAAGTTTCAATGAGAAACAGATGTTTGCTGCTTTCATGATCATGAATGAAATTTACATGTTTATAGGATGCTTGGAAACAACCTGGGACATCTTCAGGCTGTGGCTACTAAAGTTCTTACATATTTGTTTTTCTATTACTTTAACCAACATACAAAAGTCAAGACAAAGATAAATTATTTTAGAAAGAAAGAATTTAAGGGGTTTATTCTATGACATTTAAAAAAATTAACTGAAAAAGAATTTAACAATGAAGAATTCTCTTGAACCTTCATTTTTAACCAGTCACCAGTGAAATGGAATTAAGCCATTAAAAATATTTTAAAAGTGTTAAGTTTCAATCATTAATTTACTAATAATATAACAAAGTCTGGATTCTGAAATGGTGACTAGCTTTGGATAAGTACTGTCGTCCTTTTTCCTTGCCCCATGGGCATCTATCTTACGAATAAAAATACTAGTTAATGAGAAGATGATCTCGCCACACACACACACACACACACACACACACACACACAATACACTTTGTTCAATTTAAAAATTTTAAATTTAAATTTTTAAAAGTAACTAGACTATTTCATCAGACCATAGTTTTACTGAGTCTAAATTTAATGGCCTCTCCCTCCTTGAATTGTCTTGTAGTTACTTATCTGTAGAAATGCTGTATACCCTTATTAGAATGAAGACTACTTGAAGGAAGAGATTATTTCATTTTTCAAGAAGAACCATAAACACAGTCAGATGAGTGAGACTCCTCCCCCCCCACCCCAGGTTTCTGACATTGGGGTATATGGGAATAAATCCTCTTTATGCCTTTCCTCTTTAAGGTATAACTCCTGATCCTACACCTAGGAACCTAGGTTTCTACCACAATGACATCTTTATCTAATGGCTAGCTTCATTCCTAGCCCCAGTGAATGAGTATAGGATTCTCCTGGTGGACAAGCCACCATCATTCACTGTAACTGTACCCATAATAGTAATTATACTTTCTCCCCCACCCTCAAATAAATTTATCATCAGAAGCAATTTCAGCTGCTTATGGCTATGATTCCCTATGTCTTACATACAAAAGACAAAAAATAAATGTGAGTTGACATTAATTGAAATAGTGAATTTATTCAGAACAAAATGGAAATTTTAAAAACCATCATATTAGTCATCAATCAATCAATCAATAAGCACTCATTAAGTCTATCCTCTACTCAGCTGCCAAAACAATCTTTCTAAATCACAAGTCTAACTGTGTCTACTTTTTAAAAAAAACAAAAAACTACTTTTGTACTTAATAAAGTCTGATAAGTAGTGTATAAAACATAAAATCCTTTGTTTGGCTTTTAAAGCCCTTCACAACCTGGCCTCTTCCTATTTTTCCAGTCTTCTTATAATTTACTTCTGTTTACCACTGGCCTTGCTGTTCCTCACACACAATACTCCATTTCCAACTCCACCCATTCTCCCATTCCATAATCTTCCCAGTCCTAACTGTCCAGTTTTCAAATTCATGTACTACTATGGTCTCAACCTAGAAGCTCCCTCAATAGCTGGGGAACATCTAATCACTCTTGTGGTCTTCTTATGTGGAATAATTTTCTGCCTCCCTTATTCTTTCTGTGAGTTCTTCCCAAGGCCTCCATTTTGTGGAGAGGCCCACATAGGCCAGCTTCCATTCTGCTACTAGCCCTGCTCCTGACTTTTAGAACTTTAAAAAAAATGACCCTATACTGGGTAACTTCATCTCTACCTGACCCAGTACTGCACTACCCCCAGCCCCAGATTAAGATCCCTTTTGTGTGTTTTCCTATCCCGTTAGAATGAAAGCTGCTTGAGGAAAGGGCTGTCTCTTTTCGCTTACATTTTGTATCCCCAAAATTTAGCACAGTACTTGACAGAAAACCGATCCTGTTTGACAGTGAAGTAGACATTTGACAAAGGGGTTAAAACTACACTTTTAATAAGCATTCTCTTATTTATTATTGAATGTAATGCAAATAACTAATCAAGGAATGAAGTTATATATTTCTTCTTAGAAAGCTGAAGAATATAAAAGCTTTCCTTTTTTCCACCATAAAGTTCTAGGGAGGATAAGGAAAAATTATATTCTTTGTAAAACAAAAATCTAATATTTTTTACTATTTGCATTTTTATTTCTTATTATATCAATATTCTAATATGAACACAATATTCCAATATGAACACAAACATCAGGTCTATTTGTAATTTATTTATCATGCAGGTAATTTACTAAAAATTAATCAATTCACAAAATTCTATTTGACCCACATAATTTTTATATAATAATAACACTAGCATTTATGTAGTACTTACTATATGCCAACGACTATGTTAAGTGCTTTACAATTATCATCTCATTTGATATTCACAACAACCCTGTAAGATAGGTGCTATTATTATCTTCATTTTATACATGTGGAAATTGAGGCAAACTGAGGTTAAGTGATTTGCCTAGGGTCACACAGCTTGTAAGCCTCTGAGGCTGAATTTGAACTTGAGAGTTTTCCTGAATGTAGGCTTGGTTTACTATCCACTAAGCCAACTAGCTTCCTTCAGGTAAAAGAAAGCTGTGAGAATGTATTCTTTTTCACAGTAGGTTAAAGAAGGAGAGAGAATGAGCACAAAATCAATCCACAATAGTAAAAGGAAAGGAAGAAGGGGTGGCTAGGTGGCGCAGTGAATAAAGCACCAGCCCTGGAGTCAGGAGGACCTGAGTTCAAATCCAGCCTCAGACACTTAACGTTTACTAGCCATGTGACCTTGGGCAAGCCACTTAACCCCAAATGCCCTGCTTTCCTGCCTCCAAAAAGCAAAAAAAAAAAAGGAAGAAGGCATTAATTTAACTTTAGGGTTCCTTTGGGGGTTAGGGGATGGGAAGTGAAAGGGTAATAGGGAAATGGCCAGTACTGAGAATTGTTTTCTGCAAGTCTACAAAAGCAGAAGGGCCTATTTATAGAGATCCTATATCCCCCAAGCCTACCCCTCAACAATATGCACTAAGATATAGAAACTAGCTGCCACGTATGGAGTAAGAAACGGAAGGATAGAATCACCAGTTGCACTGCAGTCCTTGTGTACAAAGCAGAATATGATTTGCTTCCGAAATTCCAAGTTGGAACTTTGACTCTTCCCATTGAAATATTATTATGAATCTCAAAAAATGCTTGGAGTTTCAAACAACCAATGTACAAAAACTTTCATAACATGAATCTAAAATTTATAACTATTTAAAAATATAGCTGTCCACTTTAAACAAAAAAAAGGTAGTTAGAACCACCTTTAAGTTTCTAGTTCTCTTCTAATCAACTCTGTTTTAAGCAAATTTGAGGACAGAGGTGGAAATGAATATTTGGACTGTAAAAAGCATACCACATGCACATCTTAACTTAGTTATGTCAATCAAATTATGGGCATGAATTTTTTATTGCTACTTAAATTTCCAGAGAAAAGGCATGTGTCCCAATAGCTGATATCAAATTTCCCCCAAAATGAAATATCACTTTTCTATATTCTTGCAAATGAAAAGCAGCATGTGTGGGCCTGTCTTGGAGTTAAGCACTGACTGACACAACTTGACTTTGTGACCATAAATACAGTGTTGAATCTTGTAAAGTCTCCAGAAACTCTCTAGGACTATAAGTTGAAGATGCCGAATTCCATTAGTAGATGTTTTCCACACATTGAAAATTCAATAAACAAATAAAATCATAGGTCTGAACTAGAAGAAAATTCTTCTAAATAAGAAACTAAATGTAATATTAATGATGTACATAATCAGCCAATGAATAAACATTTACTAAGTACCTACCACATACCAGGCACTGCTGGGGATACAAAAAGGGACAAGACTGTCCCTGCCTTTAAGAAGTCCACAATCGAGGGGTGGCCAGGTGGCTCAGCGAGTAAGAGCACCGGCTCCAGTGTCAGGATGACCTGGATCAAATCCGGGCTCCAATACTCAGCACCACACACAGAAATAACTGGCCGTGTAACCTTGAGCAAGTTACTTAACCCCGATTGCTTTAAAAAAAAAAAAAAAGAAGTCCACAATCTAAGGAGAAGACAACATGTAGACAAATATACACAAACACACTATATGCAAGATAAATAGGGAATGATAATTAACAACAGAGAAGTTGGGAAAGGTTTCTTGGAAAAGACATGATTTTGGTTGAGACAGGAATCCAGGAAAGCCAGGAGGTGGAAATGAGGAGGGAGAGTGTTCTAGGCACTGCAGACAGCCAGAGAAAATCCCCAGAGCTGAGAGGTCTGTGTCACTGGATCAAGGCATATATGTTGGGCAGTAAGGTGTAAGCAGGATGGAAAAAGTATGTGGGGGCTAGGTTTTGAAGAGGTTTGAATGTCAAACAGAGGGTTTTGTATTTGATCCTTGAGGCAATAGGGAGCCACTGGAGTACACTGAGAAGGAGGTGACATGATTGGGTATTTTAGTGGCTGAATGTAGGACAGAGCAGAGAGGAGAGATACTTGAAGCCAGCAGACCTACCAGTGGGCTACTGTAATTAATCAAGATGTCTGGAGTGATAAAGGCCTGTACCAGAGTGGTGGCAGTGTCAGAGGAGAGAAGGGGGCTTATTCAAGATGCTGCGAAGGTGAAATCAACAGGCCTTGACAAGAGATTGGATATGAAAGAGTGAGAGATAGTGAGGAATGGAGGAAAATTCCTAGTTTGGGAAGGTGAGGAACTGGGAGGGATGTGTTGTCCTTTACAATAATAGGGAAGGTAAGAAGGGGAAAATTTTAGTGGGAAAGACAATGAGTTCCATTTTGGACATGTTTAGTGTAAGATGTATACTGCAAGATTAGAGGTCAGCAGAGTGACTGGGGTAAGATAGTAAATTTGGGAATCATCAGCATAGAGATGACAATTAATTCCATAGGAGCTGATGAGATTAGCAAATGATGTAGTATAGAGGAGTACCCAGAAAGAGTACCCAGAGGGAAACCTACAGTTAGAGGACATAATGTGGAAGAGAATACAGCAAAGGAGATTGAGGAGAAGAACCAAGGAGAGAGCAGTGTCCCCAAAATCTAGAGAGAAGTGAGTATCAAAAAGAGAGTATTGGGGCAGCGAGGTGGCACAGTGGATAGAACACCAGTTCTGGAGTCAGGAGAACCAGAGTTCAAATCTGACCTCAGCCACTTACTAGCTATGTGACCCTGGGTAAGTCACTTAACATTGATTGCCTTCAAAATCAAAAAAGGAAAAAAAGAAAAAGAAAAAAGTATTAAACAATGCCAAAAATTGCAGAGAAGTTGTGGAAAAGAAGGACTGAGAAAAGTCCATTGAATTTGGCAATCAAGAGATCATTAGTGACTTTGTCGAGGGCAATTTGGGTAGAATGATGAGTTTAGAAGTCAGACTACAAGGTTTTAAGAAGAGACTGAGAGAAGAAAAAGTAGAGGCACTAATTGTAGATGGCATTTTCAGGGAGTTTTGTTACAAAGGGTAGAAGAGATAATGGATAATAGTGGGGATGGAAGGATTGAGTGAGAAATTTTTTTTTTCCCAGAGTGGGGGAAACATAGGCATATTTGTAGGTAGTAAGGAATGAGTCATTAAATGGAGAGAATAAAAGTAAGTGAAAGAATGGGGAAGACAAAAGAAGCAATCTGTTGGAAGAAACAGGATGGAATGGGATTGCTTGTACAGGTAAAAGGGTTAACCTGTAAGGAGTAAGGCCACTTCTTCAGGTGACACAGAAGTGAAAGAAGAGAGAGTGGCACAAAGTACCTGAGTGATAGAAGAGGGGAGAAGAGAGAGTTCAACAGGTAATGGACTCTGTTTTTTCTATAAAATAAGAGACAAGGTTTTCATCTGAGAGTGAAAAACACAGTGGAGACTTCTGGACCTGGAGTCAGGTAGATCTGAATTCAAATCCTACAACTAACACTTAGCAAATCTTTTGTCATGTCATATTTTTGATAAGAAAGATTTTATGCTTAGATATATTAGAGTCAAGAAGTTTTTAAATATGTGTGCCTATATGTACATACATGTATATAAAACAGATACACAAATATTAAAAATAAGTTCAAGAAAAAAATGAAAGGAATAATAAAAGTAGGATTAGACTCTGCTACCTTCCAAGACTGACTACTATATAAAATATACTGACTAGGGAAAAGTAGCTTGGTTTTTTGGGGGGAACATCACCTCAAAAGCAGCTTGATGTTTTGTTTTAAGGCAACTTATTTTATCCCATACAAAGTATGAAATGACAACATTAATAAAAGTGAATATGCACAAATAACCACATATACTAGGCCATTTATAATAATATATTAAATTAAATTATTTTTATTTTCTGACTACTGAGGGTAGAAGAACACCAGGAAATGGTAAAGGTGGAAACTGAAGAGAATTTTTCTCAAATAACAAAATCCTTCTTGCTTAACTCTCTTCTTTTCCCAATCCCACTGTGCTTAGGCCTAAGTTTTAAGTTTTCCCTTATTACTGAAAAAATTTTGGAAGCCCCATAAATCTTCCAGGTTTCTTTCATTAGAGAAGTTTTACAAACTTTTCACAAAGAAAACCAATATTGTTATATAACATAAAGAACGAGGGCTGTTTTTGTTATTTTTCTCCAATTTGTTTCCTCTATTCCATTCTTCCTAGCAATTCCCTTTATCAAGTATATTCTCAACAGTCAGCTAACTGTAGTTTGTTTTCTCTTTTCTTTCCCAAGTCTCTGAAGGATCAGTCTTCCCATATCTACTCTGGTAGAGAAGTTTAGATTGTATTATAAGGACAGCAATTAATCTTATTAATTTTCAATGAATCTCCAGTATGTCTATATCAAATTACAAGACAAAAATAAAAAGCTAGAGGATGGAAGAAAAAGTTTTGTCCAAGATGTCTGGGTGGCTTTTGTGAAGGAATAAAGAGAGACCACTGAATAGAAGAACAAAGATGCCTGCCTATGTCACCCATAACTAAAACCACCTATAATTATAATGAATATACAGTCATATATTACAAACATGTCTTTTCTAGACCAGCAAAAAAGGAAAGGACTCGATAGTAAGGCAATATGTACCTTCTAGAAGCAAATGGGAAAAGCCCTTTTACAAATATACAATATAAAAAATGTAGAAATATTTATTTTTATGCAGATATAAAAGGGTAACATCACAAGACAAATGGATACTATTGTTACAGTAAGAATATGTAGAGAACTTTTTACATTTCTATTATCAAGGTTTAATCAGTTGTTTAAGTAAGATATGCCTTTATTAAACTCATAGCTGTTGCTCTGAATGTAATCATACTCAAACTGAACTTGGGTATTTATATGTATCTATGTAATCAGAACCCAGGTATATGCAAATACATGGAGTAAGAAGGAGATACTCCAGGTATTCTGCCACCTCTTTACACCCCAGATAGTTAAATGTCACATAATACACACACACACACACACACACACACACACACACACACACACACACA
>NW_027187391.1:34385672-34444411 GCF_028583685.1 Petaurus breviceps papuanus
ACACACACACACACACACACACACACACACACACACACACACACACACACACACCAGAGGCTGGAGAGGGGAAGGCAAAATATTTGATAATTGCACTGTCATAACATATTGAGATTATATTCCCAATGACTAGAAGAAATGTTATTTGGGTTGTTTCCATTAGAAAAAACTGAATTTCTTATTTTTATTGTCTATACAGGAGAAGCAATGTAGCTTAGTGGATAGAGGGCCAGTCTTGGAGTCAGAAAGATCTGGATCAAGTCCTGTTTCTAACACAAACTGGCTGTGGGACCATGGACAAGTAATTTAACCCTTCAGTATCCCATGTACTGCTATAAGACTACAAAGTTGAAAATGAGTTGGAGATCTACATGGATAGGGGAAGTTTCATGAAACTAAAGAGTTTCATGAATTAATGAAATCACAGGTCTGTGTGTATACTTCAGTAGATACATGATTTTGTCCTTTGAATTATTTTGTCCACTAGGCATCCCTGTTTATATGCTCCCTCCTCTCTTCTGACATCGCCACCACTCTAGGGCAGGCTCTCATCATCTCACACCTTGACTACTGCAATGCCTGTTGGTGGGTCTGCCTGCCTCAAGTCTCTCTCCACTACAATCCATCCTTCATTCAGTCACCAAAATTATCTTCTTAAAGTATAGATCTGGCCATGTCACCATCACCAACCCTCCCCATTTTCCCCCAATAAATTCCAGTGCTTTCCTATTGCCTCCAGGAGCAAATTATCTTTGTTTGGAATTCAAAGCACTTCATAACTTAGCCTCCTCCTAGCTTCCCAGTCTTCTTACACCTTACTCCCCTACACGTACTCTTTAATAGAGTGACACTGACCCTGGCTGTTCCATACACTAGTCATTCCCTCTCCTGGCTCCAGGAATTCTCTCTGGCTATCTTCCAGGCCTGGAATTCTCTCCCTCAACTCCAACTACTGACCTCCCTGGCTTCTTTTCAGTCCCAACTAACATCTCCTCTCCTCTAGGAAGCCCTCCCCAACCCCTCTAAATTCCAGTGCCTTCCCTCTGTTAATTATTTCCTATTTATAGTTGTACATAGCACACACACACATATATGTATATAAAATTTGTTTGCATGTTGTCTCCCTCATTAGACTGTAAGCTCCCTTGAGGGAAGGGACTGTCTTTTGTCTCTTTTTGTATCCCTTATCTAAGATGAGGAGAAATACTTCTATCTTTTTAATGTTACTTAGCAGCATCTGTATCATGTTGCCTTCTATCTAGTGGTTTGCCTTCAAAAGTCTCAAAATGCTCAGTGCAATATATGAAACGCATGTATGGAAACTAATCAGCTTCTCTGCAAGGTAAAATGATCTTAATCTAGTTTCTTCAAATTATAGAATGTTAGAAATAGAAGGATTCATAAAGTCATCTAATTCACCCCAAACATTTTTCAGAAGGAAACAAAGTTTTTTCAGAAGTTAGAGAATTTTAAATGACTTTCCAAGGTCACAAAGGTATTAAGTGGCAGAGCTGAGGCTCAAACTTTGACCTTAGGATTCTTAGTGCAGTGAATGGCACATAGTAGGCACTTAATAAATGTTTATTGATTGAGTGAATCCAATGACCCCCAACTCTAGTGTCCTTTATTTTACACCAGGTTGCTTGTACTTATTGACACCTGGCATCTAAACCAACAAACTAGACTCAATTTTATAATCTCACTATTTCATATACACTATAACACTAATCTTTCTTGATATGAAAAGTTGTGAAAAAAATTTCAATCATAAAACTTAAGCTGATGAAACACTAGTTCCCTACATCAGAACTCTAAGACCATGAGGGTAATTTGACTATCTTCACATTGACTGACTTGGCATAATAGCAGTTCCTGGAAATATAACAGATTCTAGTTAAACTAAGTTAATAACATCTCATGCTAGGGAGAAGAGCATGTTGCATAGCAGGTGGTAGAGTTGGAAGCTTAGTCCTACAAAAGGGACCACAAGAATAGGAAATTACAAAAAGGAAAAATATCATGGAAATTAAAATTGGTTTAAGACAAATATTTGTGTAAAAACCCAAGATGGTTCTCATGAAAGAGCATCATTGTTGAAAATAAATTTAATAATTCAAAAGATGGGCTAGAGTTCTTCAATATTCTGCCTGTACGTGGTACAACTATTTCTAAGTTTACACTCATTTTAAAAAACACACTTTATTTCTCCCTCATCTCCACCTTGTGGCTTTTCTGGCTTCCTTCACATCCCAGGTAAGACCCCACCCTCTACAGGAGTCTTTTTTGATCTTACTTAATTCTAGTGCCTCTGTTGATTATTTCCAGGCCTTCTTGTTTCTACCTACTAGTTTGTCAGTTGTCTCCTCCATTAGATTAGGAGCTGCCTGAGAGCAAGGGCTGTATTTTTTTTATCTTTTTTTCTATAACCAACATTTAACAGTGCCTAGAACACAGTAGGTATTTAGTAAATGTTAGCTGTAAATGTCTGACCTATGATTTCATAGTCAAAAGTACATATTTAATAATAGCAATTATTCTTTTTTTTTGTGCTTTTTGGAGGGCAATTGGGGTTAAGTGACTTGCCCAAAGTCACATGGCTAGTAATTGTGTCAACTGTCTGGGGCCGGATTTGAACTCAGGTTCTCCTGACTTCAGGGCCAGTGCTCTATTTACTGCACCACCTAGCCACCCCATAATAGCAATTATTCTTTAGAGACAGGCAGAATTAGAAATTTTATTAAACACAAATATATCTCATGGCATCTAGGTGGCACAGATGCCGGGCCTGAAGTCAGGAAGACTTAGCTTCCTTAGTTCAAATCTGGCCTCATACACTTTCTAGCTATGTGACCCTGGGCAAATCACTTAATCCTGCTTGCCTCAGTTTCTTAATGTAAAATGAGCTGGAGAAGGAAATGGCAAACCATTCCAATATCCTTGTTAAGAAAACTCCAACTAGGGTCATGAAGAACAGGACATGACTGAAAATGACTAAAATGAAAACCATATCCCTACAAAAACATATCATTTTTCAAAAGATAGTAATGGAACCATGATATAGAGAGTAGAACCAGACTTGGAGTCAGGAAGATTTGGGTTCAAATACAATCTCCATGAAGATGATGTGAACACTGGGTCACAGGGCCTCTCCAAAGAACAATTTTAGGACCTAGGGATGGTGATGGATGAAAGAGCTTTGACACAACTGAATAGTATACCTCTCCTCTTCTACTTGAGTATTCTCTACATGGGAAAGACACTTTCTAGAGGGGTTGAGAGCATAATTTAACAGGAAAGTTGAAGAGTGATTGATTTAGAGTGTAAGTTGATCTATAATACAATATATCTGTAAGAATTAGAGTAATTCTGCTTAGCCTCAGAAGGAAGAACTAGGAAAAATGGGAGGAATCTACAAAGATTCTATTAGAAATGAGAGAGAAAGTTCCTAACAACTGGAGCTATCCAAGGTGGAAAGGGGAAATGTGGTGGTATTAGGCTATGCCTCTCTCAAGTTCTTTAAGTAATGGCTAGATAAGCACTTGCCAGGTATACTGCAGAGAAAATTCTTTTTGAAGTGTAGGCTGGAATAGGTGATGAATAGATGAAGAGGCCAAGGACAGTTCTTTGAGGGTCACCCTGACTTAAGGAGCAAGTAAAAGAAGAAGTGCCAGCAAAGGAGTGCTCAAAGAAATTGGAAAAGATGCAAGAGTTGTTCAAAAAATAATTTTAAAAGAACAAGATGACATGGGTTCTAATTTAGGCTCTACCTCTTGGAAAAGTTATTTAAATTTTGGGGACCTCAGAAAGAATGAGGGTTCTAAAGAGCTCTGCCACTTCCCTACCTGTTTGTCCTGGGCCAAATCACTTAATTTCTCTGAGGCTCAGTTTTCTAATGTGTTCTTAGGTTTAATATTAGGAAGTACTCCATAGGGAGGGTTATTATAACATCCAAATGAAATAATGCACGTAGAGTGCTTTGCACATCTTAAAGTGTTACATGTCAGCTAATAAAATTATCACCCCCCAGTAAAATATAAATTTCTTGAGGACAAAAGCTATTTTCCCTTTCATTTCTGTATCTAGGACTTAGCACATGGTGGCTTGAGCACAGCAGAAGCACAAAAACATCTGTCTGCTAAAATGGATTGAGCTACAAATTCTGAATGTATATTTTTTGTTGTTCATTTATTAAAGACTTATAAGATAGTAATGAGGATTGTGCATTTCAATTGTTATGATAATAGCATTATTTTTTTTTTTTTTTGCTTTTTGGAGGGGGGAAAAGGAGGGCAATTGGAGTTAACTGACTTGCCCAAGGTCACATGGCTAGTGAGTGTTAACTGTCTGAGGCTGTATTTGAACTCAGGTCCTCCTGACTCCAGGGCTGGTGCTAAATTCACTGCACCAACTAGCTGCCCCAATAATTGCAATTTTAAGGTGTAAGCCATTTGTAATATAAAACACCAAAATACTCAGCAGCTCAGCTAAATAATCTTTTGACAATGCAGTCTCATATAAACTCTGGTTTTAGAATCAAGTAGATAGGACCTAAACTAAACCACACAATTTTTATCGAACTCAGTGTGTCCCATCACTACATTAAACCTTGAGGTAATGCAAAATTTTTAATCAGTTGTAGACACTGATGTCATTTCCTGTGGTACAATATTACCATTTCAGACTTTTATTTCACTGACTTCATGAGAAAGGAACAGTCTAAACACTTTATTTGAAATAAATTTAGAAATGTGGAGGTAATGATAGCACACCCATCAATGTACACATTCTAATTCTGTCACCTCAAATAGATGATTATATTGAATTAATATTTACCGTCTATTCTTATGGCCTTGCAAGCCTCCCCCTACCTTTGATCTGAATTTTTCATAAAGATATAATCATTTATTAATATGCCAGTCATGTCAAATGAGTGTCAATAAAAATGACTCAGAGCTTAATTAAACACTGTATACTCAATGGGCAGATAGTTTATAGATAAATTACTACAAATGAATAATTAGATTTGATTTCTTCCCATGTCTTTTATTTTAAAAGACAAAAAAGGAAACAAATGCTTTCACCTCTAAAAATAAGGGAGAAGTCTTCCCATTTTGGGGTCAGCATCACTATATTTTAGAGCCTTAAGTTCTTTTGACTTAATGTATAAATTTCAGGTGCCCGCTGATTCACCATCATGATCACCACAATCATATATTTATTAAACAGTGCACAGCATGAAAGGCTGTTCTAAATTCAGCAGGAATGTGTTAAAAGACCTCCCTGTGAATAAGATGATTATAAGATAATTTAAGCCTATTTTATGTTTTACATGGTAATTACAATGTTTCCTTATCATCAATGTTTAGAAAGACTCTACAATATACAATGTACTATATACTAAATACACAGAAGACATTAAATACCTCACCTGGCAATTCTCCATACCAATGAAATCACAAGTTCAGTTCCTGTCAAATAAATTCGACTCAGCTATATATTTTGGCATCTTCCAAATATACCTAAAGTCTCTGACAAGTAGAAAATCATTCTAATAATAGTATTTTGTAACAATATATTTCCTAGAATATCTAAGTATTTAAACTTCACATAAGCTAGCAGAGACATAAAGGATTTTGTCCTTCTAAAGTAGACAGATAACTCAGATTTATTAATGGAAACCACTGAAGGATTTGTTTTCCAAACCATGCTAATTCTGTCCCAATACAAGTATCTGTGCCAAAACATCATACCAGTCTTGAATTAACACATGGGATCAAATGAATGAAAATCTCCAATCTCCTTCCACTTCTCATGGAGAGTCACTTACTGCGGGGAAACAACAACAACAAAAAAATTCCCTCCTGGAAATGAATCAGAAAGCAGATCCATCATTCAGTAGCCAGCATATGATTCAGCAGAGCTTTGTATAAAAAGTATAAAGTCCAAAAACTACCCAAAAGGGCTCTGGAAGCAGTGGACTGTTTTTTAACCCTCCTGGAATCCCTTGCTGATAGTTTCTGTGAATTTCTGACTGTGAAAGAAGAACACAGTAGGATGACAAGGGGGTGACCTTCAAAGAACAGCAAAACGTACTAGGGACACATTTCACCAAGTAAAGGTAGGATACAAGTATAGTTTATGACAATAGGTTTGTGATAAGCTGACAAAATATAGATAACAGTCAGGAAAATTGGTTACTTACACAATAATTGAAAATATAACAGGATGTACCTAAGGGGAAACAATTTGTAAATTTTTGTTTGTTTTTAGTCCCTTTTAATAACTATGACTGTATTTTTATTACCTTCACTAAGCAAAGGCTAAGTAGGAAATAAACCACTACTAAATCTAATTCCATTTTCTGGATTTCAAAGAAGGATATACGAGGTGTTTGTTTATTTTTAAAAAAGAATTAATCTGTCTTTGTGTATAAGAAAGAAAAGTTAGGACTTGAAACTTCACACAACTTTATATGACTTATGCCTTTTTTTAAAGAATAATCTCAGATCAGGATTCAGCTTTATAGTAATGCAAATTCTTATAAAGTAATGGCAGAGACTTTCCCTAATTTTAAATCAAACACCTGAAATCAATATCATGTAATGATAATTGTGGTACTATAATCTGCATTTGTCTTCAATTATTAAATATAAGAAATTACTAGAAGTTCAGGAGATTTGCTTTCAAACTGTTTCAAAATTCTTTACTGGGTTCAAATTACACCAATAGTCAACATGATGACTTTTGTGTCACTTTCAAATGACATGATTTATGTAAAGGGCTTTGTAAACCTTAAAGGGATAAATAAATGTGACCTATCTTGACTTTAGGAGTTTGTCAAGGGAAAGGAATGAGAAAATGAACCTGCAACTTGGAAAATAATGAAGAGATTCACTGAAAACATGTTTTTTTCTTGATGTTTCAGTTTTCAGATGTTTGATGGTTTTTTTTAGATGTTTTTCCAAATATTTTTTTTTTTCAGTGTGTACTTCAAAAGGGTCAATATTCTAAGAGGTACACAACTTCAGGGCTGAAAGTATTTCTGAAGGACTGTTAGCATCTATGACTCAAAAATTAGTCAAATTGTTGATTTTTGTTACAGGTTTATAATATTTCCTTTAAAAATGATTTTGAACTGGAGCTTTGCGAACTTCCCATTCCCTTTCCTACTTTCAAACTTCTAAATCAGCTTGGCTGTCTTTTGTTAGAACAAGGCCAAAAAAGCAAGGGGAGTCCTCCCTTGTGGTTTCATATGCCTTTTTATCATGGTCTAGTGAAAAAGAGTAATTTTTAAAAAATTTAATTTTACATACACTTAATCCTTATTTTGGACTCAAAGTAATTCATGCTAGTATATTTTCAACTTTGAAAACTATTTGGTTTAAGACTTAAAAATTGGCTCATGTGAAAATACAGCTTTTTCAATTTATAATCTCAACAAAAGGCAGTCCCCAATTCAATTAAACAAGCATTTATTAAGCACCTACTATGTGCAAGGCACTGTGCCAAGTACTGGAGATACAAAGAGGAAAAATGACACAGAACCTCCCTGCAAAAAGCTTTCAATCTAGTCGTGTCTCAAAAGTTTGTGTGAGGAAAAAAAAAAGTTGATTGGAATTCTGAACCTATTTTTTCCCATAGAAACAGCATTATATGCAGTTAATTTTCTCCAGCTAGTCCCCCAAAAGTGTATTTAACTTACAATGTGATGAAGGTGATGATAAAGCATTCATAGAGAGCTTTAAGGTGTGACAAGTGCTTTCTCTCATTTGGTCCTGACAACTCCATGAGTTGGTGCCTTTATTAGCCCCATTTTATAAACAATGTAGTTCAGCATTGCGGCTATACTACTATAGAATCTAACCATCAGGTTGAATGATATTTCCATAAGAAATATATTCAAAGTTCTAACCTGAAATACCAGAAACATATTACATTTCTCCATTGATTAATTCATTCATCCACTCATCTCATCAGCATTTATGAAATGCCTACTAAGTGCCAGGCATTATGCTTAGTGCTAGGAATACAACAACAAACAAACAAATCCCACCAAGAAGCCACCATTTCCTTCCCATTTAGGGAACAAGAAGGAAGATTGTCCCCACATTCAAATCACTAGTCAGGCCTAGATGAGAGGTCAATAAAGAAGAGCAGTGAAAAGCTTTCTGCCACTGTAAGACCTTCTCTGGGACATGTCTCAATCTTGGCCACCTCCATTCCACTTTTTTTCCCCCCTGAAGTTTATTGGGATTAGTATGACCTTTTCCCTTACCAGTATCTACTGAATTATGACAGGGTTTTTTTTACCTTTCTTGGCACCTGCAAAATCAGTTCACCATTTCCAAAGATTCTTCATTTATCTATCACTGAAACAAGTACATAGCCTTTCTAAAACTGCCTGCTAGATTTTTATGCTAGTATGTTAGTAAAATGGGATTAAAAATGTTCTTATTCCCTTTTGATTTAGAAAAGGGGATCCTCTTAAGTAATAGTAATGGATCTCTGAGATTCACAAAAGACCAACGATTTTTTCATTTCAGAATAAATTGATAAACTTACTGAGAATTCTGGGTATTTGTGGTACCAGGTATAGGATACTTCAGGACATGAGTTCTTAACCTTTTTTTATGTGCCATGGACAACTCTGACATTCTGAAGAAGCCTACAGACACTTTCTCAGAAAAAAATGTTTTTAAAGGCACAGAATAAAATTAGTAGGATTATAAAGGAAGCAAATTATAGTGAAATGAAGACATCAAGATATTTTTCCTATCCAAATCCATGGTCCCCTTGGAGATCAAAAGCCCTCAGATTAAGTACTTTTTGCTTTAAGGAGTTTGGGAAAGGGAAGAGATAAGATATAGTTTAGGCCAGGGATAGGGAACCTTCAGCATCAAGGTCACATGTGGCCCTCTAGATCCTCAAGTGCAGCCCTTGGACTGAATCCAAACTTGACAGAACAAATCTCCTTAAAAGGATTTGTTCCAAGCGGCGGCCAGGTAGCACAGCGTGTAAGAGCACTGGCACCAGTGTTGGGATGACCTGGGGATCGAATCCCGGGCTCAGAAACTTAGCACCCACCCAGAAACACCTGGCCGTGTAACCTTGAGCAAGTTACTTAACCCCAATTGCTTAGGGGCACCAGGTGGCTCATCAAGTACGAGCACAAGCTCCAGTGTCAGAATGACATGGGGATCAAATCTGGGCTCAGATACTCAGCACCACACCCAGAAATAACTGACTGTGTAACCCTGAGCAAGTTACTTAACCCAAATGCTTAAAAAATTTTTTTAAAAAAGGATTTGTTCTAAAAACTTGAACTTAGTCAAAAGACTGCAACGAAGGACTTAGAAGGCCACAGGTTCCCCACCCCTGGAGTCAGGCACAGGCCTGACTGAGAAGTTAGGACTGATAAACCCTTATCAGTGGGAATCCGATGGAAGAATTCTCTTACCTTGGGAATTTACCATTTTATGTCCTTTTCCTTCCTACCAAAGACCTCACTCTAGATCAGTAATGGAGGGGAGGGAGATGAAGGACTAGAATGAAGATGGTGGGATACTCTGGAAGCAGTAGAGGAAATCCTAAATTTTGGCCAATGAAGAAAAAAGGAACTTCTGGTAGTAATTTGGATGTAAGACAGGAACTGTCCATTTGTATTTACTGTCAGTAGCTGGTTAAGGATCTTGTTGAGTACTGAGGTCCATAAAATGCTTCCTCAGCTCATACAGATGGAGGCCACACGCAGATATTTTGTTAAGATTTCTGGAGACCACATCTAATTCAAGAGAGACTGCACTTTCCCATTCTTATGCCAGGTCAAGACATAAGTGAGATGAAGGAATGTTGTGTATAGGTCCAGATAATCCAAGCCAAAATTTTCTGTTTCCTTATGCTGGGTCAAAATATATTCTCTGCCTCTCCTAAATCACTTGGCTCACTGTAGCATAGGCCAGGACTTTGCTTGGAGAAAGAAGAGCCAAATACTGTAGCTTCCATTATACAATTTATTCAGCATTCATTCAAGGAAAATCTATTTCTATGAAAACAGATCACAAACTATTGACTGAGACCCATAAGGTCTCAGGGAAATACAAGTAAAGTAAAGGGAATCTTTGAAATGTACCATGTAAGACTGAATGAGACATGTATTACATGTAAATCTTTTCTAGGTTACTATTATCAAGTCTGACTTTCTTCCTTACAGCTATCAATGGGTGCACAGTAATCAACGTAAGGATACTTCACACATCCTTTCAGAGGAAGTGAACAAGAGGTAGAATGTGAAGAGATCTGTCTTGCCTTTCTTCTCACAAAACAAATCATAGATTTATTTATTAATTTTCTCTCTTTTTTAATATTTAGTTTACATCATTCATTTCCACAAGATTTTGAGTTACAAATTTTCTCCCCATTTTCGCCCTACCCACCACCCCAAAACAGCAATCCCACTAAATATCCCCTTGCCCAATCTGCTCTCTTCCCTATCTTCCCCCATACCTCCTCCAACTTTCTAGTAGGGCACAGTGGATCTCTATGCCCCAGTGCCTGTATATATTATTTCCCAGTTACATGTAAAATAATAATAATTATTATATATACATATATATATTTTTAACCCTTTAATTTTAAAACTTTGAATTCCAGATTCTTTCCCTTCATCACTCATCACCCACCCTTACTGGAAAGATGAGCAATTCAGTATAGGTTGTACATGTGTAGCTATGCAAAACATTTCCATAGTGGATATATTGTAAAAGACTGACTATATTTCCCTCTATCCTATCCCACCCTCCACTTGTTCTATTTTCTTCTTTGATCCTGTCCCTTTTCAAAAATAGGTGCTTCCAACTTCCTTCTCCCCCAGCCTACCCTCCCTTCCATCATCCCCCCTCTCATCCCCTTCCTTCCTACTCTCCTGTAGGGTGAGATACCCTATTTAGTGTGTATGTCATTCCCTCCCTAAGCTGAATTCAATGAGAATAAGGTTGACTCATTCCCTTTTGCCTTCCTGTTCTTCCCCTCCATTGTAACAGTTTTCCCTTGCCTCTTCTACATGAGATAATTTACCACATTCTGTCTCTCCCCATCTCCTCTCATTATATTCTTCTCTCACCTCTTAATTTCACCTTTTAAGTAGCATCCTTTCCTATTAAACTGGTCCTGTGCCCTCTCTCTATGTATATCTGTACACATATATATATTATACACACATTCACATATGTATTCATATGCCCATATACCTTCCTATATATACATACATATGTATGTATACATATATGTATATATACATACATGTCTATTCCCTTCAACTATTCTCATACTGAGAAAAGTTTCAAAAATTACAATTATCATTTTTCCATACAGGAATGTAAATAATTCAACTTTGATAAGTTCCTTATGATTTCTTTTCCCTGTTTACCTTCTCATGCTTCTCTTGCTTCTTATATCTGAATGTCAACTTTTCTATTCAACTCTGGTTCTCTCATTAAGAATGCCTGAAAGTCCTCCCTTTCACTGAATGACCATACTCTCTCCTGAAACATGATACTCAGTTTTGCTGGGTAGGTGATTCTTGGTTTTAATCCCAGTCCCTCCCACCTCCAGAATATAATATTCCAAGCCCCTCAATAACTCAGTATAGAAGCCTCCAGATCTGGTGCTATACCGATTGCATTTCCACAATATCCAAATTGTTTCTTCCTGGCTACTTGTAATATTTTCTCCTTGATCTGGGAATTCCAGTACCTGGCTATAATATTCCCAGGAGTTTTCCTCCTGGGATCCCCCTCAGGAGGTGATCGGTGGATTCCCTCAACCTCTATCTTGACCTCTGGTTCTAAAACATCAGGGCAATTTTCCTTGAGAATTTCTTGAAGGATGATTTCTAGGTTCTTTTTTTTTTTTTACCATGGCTTTCAGGTAGTTCAATAATTTTTAAATCATCTCTCCTGGATCTATTTTCCAGGTCAGTGGTTTTTCCAATGAGATATTTCACATTGCCTTCTATTTTTTCATTTGTTTGGATCTGTTTAATAGTATCTTGATTTCTCATAAAGTCACTAGCTTCCATTTGCTCCAATCTAATTCTGAAGGAATGATTCTTTTCAGTGAGCTTTTGAGATTCTTCTTCCATCTGGCAAATCTTTTTCCATCTGGCAAATTCATCTTTTTAAGGCATTCTTGTCCTCATTGCCTTTTTGAGCCTCTTTTGCCATCTGAGTTAGTCTATTTTTTAAGGTGTTATTTTCTTCAGTCAGGTTGTTGACTCTCATTTCATAATTTTCTTTCATTGTTCTCATTTCTCTTCCCAATTTTTCCTCCACTTCTCTTATTTGGTTTTCAAAATCCTTAAGCTTTTCTATGGCCCGCAACCAGCTCATATTTTTCTTGGAAGCTTTTGGTACGGGAGTTCTGACTTAATTTTCTTCCTCTTATTCCATGTTTTGCTCCTTTTTGTCCCCAAAAAAGGAATCCAAAGTCGGATTTCTCTGCTTGCTTTGCTTGCTCATGTTGCCATCAATTACTTGACTTTTGAGCTTTTTGCCACAGTAGAACTCTGCTACCAGAGAGGGGAGCTTTGTCCCAAATGGCTGAGGTTTTCACAGCTGCTGGAGCTATTAGCTGGGTGCCCTCTCTGCAGCCTCCACACGCGCTGGCAAACTGGTCACGCATCCCTGGTCCTCTACTCTAGACCGCCATCTAGATCCAAGCAGGTTAAAACAAGAGCTATTACCCCTCAGACTGGTCGCTTGGTTCCCCTACAATCTGCAGGCCAGGAGCTCTTAAGCATCCATGTGGTGGTAGCCTCAGCTGCTTCTCCCTCCAGGGTGTAATGGCCAGACCGCACTCCCAAATTCCCGGTTCCCAAAGTCCACACTGCACTGACCTCTCACTTTGTCCTTAGCATCTATGGGTTGATAATTCTGGAAGCTGCCACAGTCCCTCCAGCCAGGGCTGGTTGTGGCCGCCCTGAGGCTAAAACCTCCAGCTCACACGGGGCTGGGCTGGGCTCCCAGAGGGCTGTGCTGGTCCCTTCCTGCTGGCCTGCTGGGCTGTCTTCAGTGGGAAGTTAGCTTCTCTCTGTCATTTTGTGGGTTTTGTAGCTCCAAAGTTTGTTTAGAGTAACTTTTTACATGAATTGGAGCAGGTGGAAGCAGGAGCCATGAGGAAGTCCTGTTTCTACTCTACCATATTGACTCCACCCCCACAAATCATAGATTTAGAGATGGAAGGAAACTTATTGGTAGGTCATTTAGTCAGACCCCTTTCCTGTACAAATGAAGAAACTGAGGTCAAAAGTCATTCAGCTAATAGCAGAGAGAGGATTCATACTCAGTTTCTCTCATTCCAAATCCAGAACACTTTTCATTGTATCACTCTGCAAAAAAACACTTCACAACCAGAAAAGTCTTTTTATATAAGAGGAATCATAAGAGCAAAATGTCTCACACCAGGCATCAATGGGCACAAAGGAAAAAGAAAATGAACTTCAAGTACTAGGGCATAATAACTGATCTCTACTCATTTAACACCTGAGAATGTTTTTTTTTTTCAAAATTAACTTCCTTTTCAAGAGCATCCAAAAAAAAAAAAGAGAGAGAGAGAACCAATGAATAGCCTCAAAATTTAGTTTTCAACCACCCAGGATATATTTATTGAGGCCCCCCCTAATATGCACGATGTGGAGATACAAAGAACAGCTTGAAAGTAACTTAAGTTTGAGGCCTGAAAAATGTCCCTGTGTCACACGTGTTGAAGGAAAATTGAAAGGGAGGAAACTGAAAGAAAAAAAAAATGATAAAGGAGAGTAAAAACACCACAAAGTAATTTTTGAGGAATAATAGATACTGGGTCTTACTTTATCAGTCTCATTTTATTTTTTCAAAATGAATAAATCTCAGAAACTGGAAAAATAAAATGTAAGGAGATTTTGTTGCTTAAAATCATGATATCCTACTATAGTTGACAGAATTCACCATTACATATTACCTCAAAGATTATCTGACATTAAGGAATTTTTCTGGTCTTATAAAACATGCTAAAGATTTCATATTTAATTCAATATTTCTTTTATAGCAGCTATTCACAAAGTGTGGTTTGTGGCCACAGGTGGTCCTTCTTTTCCAGGTAAAGATAGGATTAGAGAACTGCTGCGGTCCTTTTCAACTTTAAAATTCTGTGATGGTGCATCAGGTAGTACATAAGCTGATTTGTTATGCTTATGTTTATAATACAGAAATATTATTAAATGACAATATACATTTATTTACATTACTTATAGATCTGAAAAGTAGCATAGTATAGTGCACTGGCAGGGAACTATGGCCTTGAAGTCACATGTGGCCCTCTAGCTCCTCAAGTGTGGTGGCCCTTTGACTGAATCCAAACTTCAAGAACAAATCCTTTTATTAAGGGTGGCCTTGAGGCCACAGGTTCCCCATCCACAGTATAGTGGACAGAGAGCCAGCCTCCAAGGAGCGAAGATCTGAGTTTAAGTCCCATCTACAATTCATTCTGGCTAGCTAACTTTGGGCAAGACTAAACTGCAGAGAAAGTACTAACATATAGTGGTAGAAGGAGTGACCTCATCAGGGAGTACCCTATATCAATGAAATCAAAGCTCTAGGCCTCATCTCCCAGTTATGGTATTTAAACATAAGAGATCAGTTTGTTGGCTTTTTACTAAAATTAACTTTGTTGGTATGTTTGTGGTAGCAAGCAGGGACAAGTATAGCAGATGGTCCAAAACCAAACACAACCCAAAGGAACTAGAGGATCAGTGCTTTAGAATCTCTCCAAAAGTCCTATACTACTGTTCTTCATAGTAAGAAAGATTGTGATTCATAGATTCAAGAAAGTCCTCAGCAATTCAATACTTCAAATTTAATTTCAATACTTCTGCAATTTCATGGGTGTGGATACTCCTATCATCAAAAGATCACACCTCCCTGCCTCAGGAGTTAGTCCTTATAAACTGTACTCACCAAAAAGTTTAATTGCATGGTGACCAATCTACTGTTGATAATTTCCTTCAAACATAGGAAGATTGGTTCTTAGAGTCAGCTAACCAAACCATGCTTGAAACCATTTAATTAATCCATCAACAAACATTTAAGTGCCTAGTATGTGTACCAGGCATCATGCTAGGCCCTAGAAATTCCAGCTTTGTAGGCCCTTCCAAAGTTTGTGCTCCTGTGGCCTTTGAGCTATGCCTGTGATAGGTATCTAAGTAATTGTAATAATAATAATGATAATGATGATAATAATAATAATGACAGCAGCTAGCATTTTATAGTTCTTTAAGGTTTGCAAAGCATATTACAAATATTATCTCATTTTATCTTCACAACAATCCTGAAAGGTTGATGCTATTATAGTTATTCTGCAGATGAGGAAACTAAGGCAGACAGAGATTAAGTGACTTGACTAGGGTGGGTTACATGGCTAGTAAGTGTGCCTAAGGTTGGATATGAATTCAGGTCTTACTGATTCCAGGCCCAATGTTTAATGAACTGTGCCACCTAGGATTTCAGTCGGGTTTTTTTTTTTTTCAGGAAAAGTTAAGAAAATAAATATTGTATTATGGCCACACTATAAGTGTGTACTAACAAAATCTAGAACTCTGTGGCCAATGCTACTAGTCTACTAGTAAAGAAAAACAAAAAACAAAACAAAACACTTCCATCCTTAATTTATCTAAATAGAATATTATATTCAATGATTTTAAGAACATTTTTAATAAATGCTTACTAGGTTTTCTCCTTCTTGAAGATTTTATTCTAAAAGTGGCTCAGAGATTGTGAAGATGACTAATTGTGTGCAAATAAAAACCACTTTATAAAAATCTTGTTTTTGTACAAATGAAGAAAACTTGCCATTTGTTCACAAAACAATTCACCTTTTTTTCCATATTCCAAAACACAGCAATGTAACTAGATATCTCTACTTCACTAGACCTAGGTTAAGTAGATCTTGAGCACTTTATTTATTAATCCTGAGGCATAAACATGTTCCAACTTTGTTTTGTTTTTGGTTTAATGGATGAAAAAAAAAAACCAGAAAGCATTTAAAAACAAACATCTTCCTTCCCCAGTAAGATCCTAGCATTTCTCCAGGAAGACCTCTCCCTTTCATAATTCAATTAACCTGCAAGTTTACCAAGTAAATACGATGAACTGTGTCTTTCAGCACATTATAACACTGCTTCAATGTCTTAGTATTTTTAAACCAAATACTGAGTATTTTTTTAAATCAAAGTTCTGCTTGAAGACCTAAATTAAAGAAGATTAACAGAAAAATTCCAAAACATGATCACCCATAGCAAAGAATTTAGCATGTTTGGTAGTAGTGTCTATTCTCAGTCCTGAGAGGAGGGAAACAGTAACCCTAGTTCATTGAGAGGAAGTTTTGCTAATGAGACACTGGCGAAGAAGTCTGATCAGGCAAAAACGACTGCCTCTGATTTTAGCCAACCAAGTAACTTCTAATCTTGACCATTTTACACAGAAACCAAACATACTGACTTACCTATTTTAAAATTTCATTTGCACTAAATTGCTATGTACACCACCACTAGCTGCTAAGCAACTCTTTACAATCAACATGACAGCAAAAGCCAGCAGATTATTAAGTTTCGGCTCTTTAGCCATGGGGTAAAGGGGAGTATCATAAATTAATAGGAAGCAGGGTAAGGACGTCAACATAATATAATGGGCAGAATGTAGCACTTGGAGTAGGGAGACAGAGCTGCTGACAATACTTGTACTTCTCTGGACAAATCACTTAACCTTTCAGTGTCTCGGACTATGGGGCTCCTTATAAATCAGTTCATGTAGTTCAGTACATGTTTCAAAAATCTGTCAGTAATTTCAGTTACATCAAAATAACCTTGGGAATAAAGCCAACTCTGTTTTTAACTCTTGCTTTCAGAGATATTTTATAGTGAGACTTTCCACTAGATTTAAATAAAGTATAAAATATGGTGGCCTGATACTTAAAAGGTAGAAAAAAAAAATCTCTCGACATCTACTGCTGCCTTTTTTTAAACTTGAAACAGAGAAAAAGACAAAGAAAAAGACAGAGGTAGGAAGGAGAGTGAGGGAGAGGAAGAAAGAAAAAGAGACAGAATGAGAGAGTGAAAGCAAGAGTGACAGCAGAGAGAGAGAAAGAGAGACACAGAGAGAGAGAGAAATAGAGGGAGGGAAGGAGAAAGACAGGGAGGGGGGAGAGAGAATAAACATTAATACCTCTGGAAGTTTAATAGAAAAGGACATGCAATCAACATTTGATTCAAAAGAAAGGAAAAAAAAGACCATAAGCTGTGTAGTAACAGAAATTTTAAAGGAAGAAGTCTTTTTTATTATTATTATTATTAGAATTCAGGTTGGAAAAAAAGAACATATGAAGTACTGCAATTAATGAGAAATTTGCTATGTTTACTTGATGTCCTCAGATATTAGAACTTTCTAAATGTCAAACTGGCCCTAAAGACATTCACATTGCATTTATACCAACAGTAGTGGTTGTTAAATATGAGAATCTGGTGGAAAAATCTGATCCCTTAGAAAGGGCTGGAGAGAAGATCACATTTAACTAACAGTTATCTGGCTTTTGATCCAATCTTTCAAATTAAACTTGTTTTCTCTTGGTTTTTCTCTTACCTATCTGATCACTCTTTCTCTGTGCCCTTTGATGGATCGTCATCCAAGTCACACCCTACCATCTGAGGGTTTCCCTAAGGTTCTGGGGAACCCTTCTGCTCTCCTATACGATCTTGCTTAGTCATTTCTTTAGCTCCCATGGGTTTATCATCTCTGATATCTATACCCAGTCATAACCTCTCTCCTGAGTTCCAATCTCATCTGAACAAGAGTCTTTTCTAAATCTCAAACTTTATGTCCCATAGACACCTCAAACCCAACATGCTAAAACTGAACTCATTATCTTTCCCCCCAAACCCTCCCTTCTTCTGATTTTCTTCTTATTGTTGTTGTTCATCCTTAATTTTTGAAGAGGACCAAAGATAATCATGGGTGATGACTTGCATGTGAGTTGGATTTAAGTGAGGCAGAGTTACATAAAGTCAGCCTCATCTTCCAGTTATTAAAATCCAGTGGCAGGGCAAAAGTCAGGATGACTGGAGATGGTCCAGGATGCAGTAAATGATCTTGGCATCTTCAATGCCTCCACAGCGTCTGCTTCAGTCACTTTCATGTCTATTGAACAAATGGTTCTCATTCATCCATGACTACTGGGGATAGTCTTCACATGTTTGGGGAAGACATCTCCCTAATTCATCAGTGGGTTTGAGGCCTATAGGTTACCCTCAACCTGGTTTAGCCCATCTGCTGAGACAGCTTCTTTCTTTTTTTTTTTTTTTAAAGCAATTGGGGTTAAGTAACTTGCTCAAGGTTACACAGCCAGTTATTTCTGGGTGTGGTGCTGAGTATCTGAGCCTGGATTTGATCCCCAGGTCATCCTGACACTGGGGCCGGTGTTCTTACTCGCTGAGCCACCTGGCTGCCCCTGCTGAGACAGTTTCACTGGGGTGTGGTTGCTATGCATGCTACAGGTTCTTGGAACCACAAGTGAGAGTTAAGTGCAAGTTAGACACCAAAGGTAGGTGAGTAGCCCTGAAAAGAGTCCTCCCTGAACACCCCATATACCCCCTAGGGCACCACAACCTTCTCAGTCTCCTACCTCAGTTCAAAACCTCAATGTTATCCTTGACTCTATCTCACTCCACATATTTAATCTATAGCCAAGTCTTATAATTTCTACTTTGACAGCATCTGGATTATTACAGTAGCCTTCTACTTGATCTCCCTGCCTCAAATCCCTCTGTACTCCAATCCATTCTCCACTCAGTTGCCAAAAAGATTCTCCTTAAGCACAGGCCTGAGCATGTCACACCTCCAGACTTCAGTGGCTCTCTAGTACTCCCAGGATCAAAACACAAAGTGTCCTGTTCATCATTTAAAATCTTTCACAACCTGGTTCTTTCTTACCTTTCCAATCCTCATTACTTTATGCCCCTCGCAACACTGACTTCTTGTTTTTCCTTACAAAGGACATACCACCTCCCATGCCTTTTCACTGCCTGTCCCTGGAATGCTCTCCCTTCTCAACACTACCTCTTGGCTTGGCTTCCCTGATCTCCTTCAAGACTCAGGGCAAATTCCTATTTCTGCAGGAGGTCTCTCCCCACCTTCTCCTCTTCCCACCCTTACTGCCAATGCCTTGTCTCTGAGACTTCCTTCTATCTGCAGTGAATATATCTTGTCTGTACATGGCTGTTTGCATGTTGTCTCTCCCATTAGAAAGTGAACGCAATAGTAGACACTTCAGAACTTAACAGTACCCGGAGCATAGAAAATACTTAATAAAGATATTGTTATTGTTGTTGCTATTGTTCTTGTTGTCAGAGAAAGTAGGACAAATTTTTATTTTAAATAATAATAGTAATGATAGCCTTGCTATAAAGCTTTAAAGTATGCCAAGAGCTTTACAACTACTATCTCATGTTATCTTCCTAACAGCACTGGGAGATAATAGGTGCTATGAATATCTTCATTTTACAGCTGAGGAAACCGAGGCAAAAAAAAATTAACATAACTAATAAGTATCTGAAGCCAGATGGATTTGAACTCACATTTTCCTGGCTCCAGGTAGAGCCCTTTATCCCCTGAACCACATGGTTGCTGCCTTTTTAAAATATCTAACTGAAGGAACTCCAGGGAAGCTAGGTGGCACTGCAGATAGACTGCAGAGACTGAAGTCAGGAAGACTCATCTTCCTGACTTCAAATCTGGCCTCAGACACTTCCTGGCTGTGTGATCCTGGGCAAGTCATTAACTCTGTTTGCCTCAGTTTCTCATCTATAAAATCAGCTGGAAAAGGAACTTCAAGAAAACCCCAAATGAGTTCATGAAGAATTAGACACAATTGAAAACCAAGAGAACAAAAGGAATCCCTAAGCTTAGCAGCACCAGAATATGGTTGAATAGTTTCATATACTTATATTCAGAAACAACATCTGGCTCCTAAATGAAATATAATATTAATCTTTGAAGGAAGTTCTCAGATCTGTGTGGCCTGAGACACTGAATATTGGCTTGGGGGAAAAAAAAAAACACTGCCTAAAATCAGGATACTTGAATTCTATACCTGGCTTTGCCACCAGCTCTGTCACTGTGTGACCCTGGGAAAATTTTTTAAAAACTATTCTTAATTCTAGAAAGTGAGCCCAAGTTTCATTTTTACAAAGACTGATGTTAATTTAGTTGCAACCTACGTAATTGAATTAATACCAACTGTTTTATGAAGTAATCTTGTATTTGTTTAAACTAGGACAATTTTATTATTCGTAAACATTTGGAGCTGTTTTAGCCAAAAGTTTTACCGCACACATTCACTATGACCTCTTTCCTGGCAGAATTTAGACATCACTTTACAAACGTTCATCCAGTGGATGCTCACAAAATCCTGCTAAACATACACTATAAATTCAATTGTCATTAGGAAATAGTGACTGTTATTGGTGTCTCTCAGGAAGTGATTGCTTCTTAAAAGCTTCCAAAGAAGGATTAAGAAGAAGGAACTTCCCTTAAGTATGTATGGGAAGATAGTGATCACATGGCTTTCCATTTCCTGCTTCATAGATTACCCTACAGAAAAAAGAGTAAATTGAGCACAAATCTATAAGGCATAGGTCATTTAGAGCAAAGTCTAGCAGTAATTTAAAATAACTTCATCTCTTCACACTGGTGGGGAGGGGTGAGCAAGGGAGTAACCCTTATTTTTTTCAAAATACACACTTCAGATATTAAACCTTAAAAACTGAATACTTTATTTCATCAATTTCTCAAAATTTTAACTTGCTAATATTTTTTGCTACTAATGTCCACAACAAATGACCCCTTGCTGTAATGCATCATCTCTTCAAACCCAGAAATGAGGCAGTTACATGCTTACGAAATGGATTTTGAAGTTTTATTCCACATTCCCTCCACCAGGTCACTTTTTAACTCTTTCCTATTATACAGTTCCTATTCCTTAAATTTCATAACAAATGCGCTAGAACCAAACAGGTCTCTTGAAGCCACCATATAACTCAAATAAAGTAACTCTGTGGCATTATTTTTAAATAGTAAGAATTAGTATTATTTACTTTTGAGATTCTTATGTTGGTGAAAAAAAAATTGAACTTTCAAAGAGTATTTTCAAAAGGGATTTTCAGTGAAGTGACATCAATGGCTCCCAAATACCTTTTAAAGCAATGCCATCAGGCTGCGTAAGCCAAATAGTATTTGAAGGGAGAAAATGTATCTGTTCACCAAATAAAATGAAGTGACAATGCTGTGAAAAGAAGTTATTACTGAGGGCACTAGGCTGACATGTATTGTGTTTTTAAAATTAAAAATCCCATTTTCTCTGATACAAGAAGTTAGAATTCATTAATGAATCACAATCAGTCATGGATTCACTACATTTTATAATAAGCCAAGAGAGCGGAAAGGACGGGGAAATGTGGTATCTTAAAGACAACGTAAAAGGGGAAAAAAGAATGGTTTCTTCAGTATTGGTGAGAAGTTACAACATGAAAGTAATATTTTAAGGATATGTTTGCTCCAGGTATTTTGAATACATTTTTAATGATATACTGTGTTTTAAAAAAATCCTACTGACATAATATGTAATATATTTTAAATGTAGGTATTCTAAAGATAGATTGGCATGAAAGGATCGAATGCTGCATTTGGAGCCTTCTTTTGTCACGTGCTAGCTTTTGCCCATATAACTATGGGCAAGTCACAATCTCTCTGCACCTTGGGTTCTTCATCTAAAAAAATGGGTATAATAATAGGTGTGGTACCTTTCTGGTGCAATTGTTTGTGAGGCTCAAGTTATCTGAATATAAAGTGCTTGGCAAACTTTAAAATATCATATGAACATCAGTTATTGCAAAATAAGCATCAAGCTTTTATTGAGTTCTTGAAACTCTGCACAGTACATGGCACAAAGTAAGAGCTTAATAAATGTTTACTGGGGGCAGTTAGGTGGGGCAGTGAATAGAGCACTGGTCCTGGAGTCAGGAGGACCAGAGTTCAGACACTTAGCACATTTAATATCTGTGTGATGTTGGACAAGTCACCTAACCCCAATTGCTTTGCCTATCCCCCTCCAAAAATAAACAAGGACATATATAAATGTTTATTTATTGACCGATTGTCTACTTAGGGCAAAATGATGAAGAATAGAAAGACAAAAGCAACAAACAGTGCCTTGCATTCATATTCATTCACAAAGGCAAGATGCCTACACAAATAGACTGTATGGTACAAGGAGAACTGAGGAGGATGTGGGAACTAACCACTAGGGAAATCAGGAAAGGAGAGTCAGCTACTTGGACAAAGAGTAAATTTATGTACCACAAATATCTTAGGTCTAAAATGTTTGTACATACCGTGTTTCCCCGATAATAAGACACTGTCTTATTTTTTTTGGAAAGAAAAACACCAGAGGGCTAATTTTCAGGGGAGGGCTTATGTTGTCCTGCCTCAGCTCTCCTCCGAGGCACTGCTCTCAATGGCGCCAGCAAGCAAATCACTGGGGAAGAACAGGATGACGCACTCACTGCTGCAGCTCTGATTGGATGCACCGTCCCCCAGCGCTGGACGGTGCATACAGAGGGTACCGTAATGTAGAGTGTAGCGCAGGGGATCACCTTCACTACAGTAGCAATCTCAATAGGGCTTATTTTCGGGGGAGGGCTTATTTTAGAGGAATCTTACACAGTAAGGAGAGGGCTTATTTTCGGGATAGGTCTTATTATCGGGGAAACACGGGTAGTTGTTTGCATGTTGTCTCCCCCATCTGGCTGTGAGGTCCTTGAGAACAGGTTTTTTTTGGTCTTCCTACAGCTGTATCCCAAGAGCACCACAGGTGCTTGGTAGACCTGCCAGCCAGTCAATGAGCATTTCAGTGCCTACTCCATCAGGCATTGTGCTAAGTGGAATATAAATAAAGGTAAGAGGCAGTTCCTTCTCTCAAGGATTAAGGGGGTCCTGAAATTAATTGATGAGGATTAAGGATTCAGGGTATTAATGGCTGAGAATAAGAGAAGTGATGGAGAAAGGAACTAAGCTAAGAAGTAACTCAAGCTAGATAATATTGGCTAGTAGCAAAGTAAAGAAATAAGCTGTGGGAAATGCCTTTGTGGTTTGGAAAATCTCATCCCTGAAACAGAGACAGATCTGCAATTAGACAAATGACAAAATCTCAAACCAATCTTTTTTTTTTTTAAGTGAGCTATTTGTTAAAGATTACGTAAGAACAATTTGGGAATTTTTATGCCAGAAAAAGTTCCAATTGCCACTAAGTTAACTAATCTTCCAGCAAAATATAAATCACATTCACAATGGGAAATTCTGCTCTTTATGAACCAGAAATAATTTGATTACCTAAGTAAAGCAGCTTATATAATGCTTAAATAATAAACATATTTAGGTACTTTGGGAATAAATGCTTACTTCCTATTACACAGCAGAATTCAGCATAAAGTGAGTCAACCCCAGACCCTATTAAACTGGATATATTATTTGAAGTATTAGAAGGACCTATCATTTAACATTGCTGCATGGATGACCCTGATAAGATTGTTGTGAAGATTTTTCACACCTAGATCCCCTAAATTATATTATATATAGGGAGGTTCTGGGTGCCACAGATTCAGATCTTGAATATGAGGAACTTTTGAACCCTAAATTCTTCAGTTCATCTTCTCATTCACCAAAATGATTTTCCTGAAGTGCATGTCCAAAGATGTCACCCCTCTACTCAATAAACTCCCAGTGGATCTCTATCACCTCCAGCATCAAATATAAAATCCTCTGTTTAGTGGCCAAAGCCATTCAAAACCTAACCTTCCCCTACTTTTCCAAGTTTTCTTATATCTAACACCCCTTCCCCCACCATGTTGATCCAGTAACAAGGGCCTCCATGCTGTTCTCTGAACACTCCATCTCCTGACTCTGGGTATTTTCATGTCCCCCATGCCTGGAATGCTTTTCCATACTCATTCCACCTACGGGACTTCTCTGACTTCCTTCAAGCCCCAGCTAAAATCCCACTTTCTTCAGGATGCCTTTTCCAATCCCTCTTAATTCTAGTGCCTTTCTTTTGTGGATTATTTCCAATTTATACTGTATATAGTTTGTCTGTCCACAGCTGACTGCATATAAGTCTCCTCATTAGATTATGAGCTCCATGAGGGAAGGAACTGTCTTTTATCTTTCTGCATATCCCAGTTAGTTTAGAATAGTGCCTAGGCACAGTATATCTCTAATCCTTGGGACATAAGAGTTCTCCCAAGTCTGGAATTTAGTCTTTTCTCAATACCTCACAGACTCCCTACTTCCTTTCAAAGCATAGCTCAGCATCCACCTCCTATAGGAGGCTTTCATTATTCTCCCCGTCTCTTTATAGAAATTTCTTTCACTTGCTTTGTATTCACTCCTCTGTGCACCTGCTGTATTTCCGCTAGAAGATAAGTTTGTTTAAGGCCAAAGGCCTGTTTCATTTTTTGTCTGTCTCCTCAGTGCTTGGCATAGTAGCTTGCATAGAATAGGTGCCTAATAAACAGTTATTGAATTGTATTGAGTTCAGAAGCTCTACTGTCACCAACTGGAGTGGTCTGAGCAGCACTAGAAGGGGTGTAATACCTACTACAATATGATAACAACCTTTTCCTAAAGTTCTCAAATTTTCATCAGATTCAGTGGTCCTACAACCACTGGAAGTACATGGGCCAACTCTGGGTGAACTTCAAACGTGGGTATAAATATAATAGAAATAAGCTGCAAAATCATACCATTAATAAACATTTTCAATTCATCAAATCTAGCCTTGATTACAGTCAATACGTTCTCAATGGGGTATAAATCAGTAAATTTCCCAAGTCATTAAAACATGCTTATCTCTACCTCTTGAATAAATTTCTTAACCTTCATGAAGTATGGCATTGTGAAAGATGATTTTGCTGGATTCCATCTCAATTTTACCACTATACCTCAGCTATCTTCTCATGGTGAAACTTCTCTCAGTGCCTGTGGCCTTCTTACCATGGAACATCCCTCCAATCCTGTGGCCCACTTCTATTGTTGACTTCCTCCTGGGGACTTCATTTGAGGAGGGGAATGGGGGATGGGAGGGAAGTCAGCTTTCCTTCATTCTTTTCCTGGCTCTGCTTACTATCCAGACTTTACCACCAAGCTTCATATGGAAAATCCTCTTCCTTCCTCCTGATTTTCAGTTCCCTACATGTTTAGTCTTTTCCCAAAAGAGTAAGTTCCTTGAGGATAAGAATTTTCCTTCTTTTTGCTCATAATTTGTATTCCCAGCACTTAAATAGCCAAACTTAAGGAGTCTGGACTAGAGAAGTAGGGTAAAGGAATATTAGTAGCAAGCAGTCCCTTCAGTAATGCCATCTAAACATAGAAAAGCAGCTATTTTCTCTCTCTCTTACCTTTACTATGACTTGACAAACAGAAGCTAAAGTCAGTGTATGTATGACACTTTCTAAACTGAATTGTGCCACTAACTTAGGTTATTTTCCAATTCCTCCTCCTGCCCCAATCCCTCTCACTGCTGGCCTTCTGGAAAATCAATAACATAACTCAAATTTAAAGTCTACTCACTTGGATAGCTGTCCTTTGATTCACCTCTGTTACTAATTCTGGTGTTGCTATGTTCTTCACTACTAAAACAACAATGTTTTGAATGCTGTATCTTAGAGTCAACTTATTTATCCCACTAAGAAGCCTCTGAAAGTAGCAGAGGTCTGTTAATTCTGGCAAAGTAATGTTTTACATGACTCTAGTCTAAAAATGCAGAGGTCAGTACAGTCACTTTCTGGTAAGAAGCATCTAGTCCCATATACAATTTTTCTCTCTTTTACAGAAAAAATACACATAGGTTAATTTAGAGGAATATAGAGACTAATGTATACACACATATATGAATACAGAGATCAATATAATTTCATGTGATTTTTTTTTCTTAAGAAAGAAAACATAGTAAATTAACCTCTTCACTTTGAATAAAGGAGAATTTTCTTAATTTACAATTTTAGGAGTCATTGGATAATTGAAAAATTGTTGAATTTTCTAAAAATGTTTTCTCCATTTTCAAACTCTCAACCAAAAGTATAATTAAAACAAAATGTCCTGCCAGGCAAGATATATTTTGAGACCTTGTTTGGCTTGCATCACCTTGTGGTTATCCAGAGATTATTTATTTGTCATACATGGAAGGAACAAAACTGAAGGAAACATGGGAAGAAAGGTTTAAAAAAATCTGAAGTTTAGAGAAAAAAAAACCTCAACAGTAAAAACAGAATAATAGAAATGCTACCCTAATGACAACACTTTCCTAATGTAGTACATTAGTAGAGATTTTTTCCCCCATATTTTATAGTCTTGCAAAATAAAGAGTTATATTCTTATGCCAATGCAGCCTTATATAATCAATACTTATTGTATTTGTGTTTAGGTAGGTTAAGCCTTTTTTCATTTGCCTAAGTGATTCTTTTATTATGATTTAATAAGAAGTTAACTACTGCATTAAGGGAAACTCTTAAGAAAGAAATGAAAATCTAAACAAATTATTGAAAATGGATATTAAAAATGTGTTTTATTTCTTTTCCCTGTCAGAAAACATTTAAATCTTAAAAACTATTGTACTTCATAAGGGCAGCTTTATATACGAATAAACCAGTGGATTTCTTGCCATCTTGAATTTATCTAAGAAATTATTCTTTGGCAGCGGCTAGGTGACTCAGTGAATACAGCACCAGCCCTGGAGTCAGGAGGACCTGAGTTCAAATTTGACCTCAAACAGTTAACACTTACTAGCTGTGTGACCTTGGGCAAGTCACTTAACTCCAATTGCCCTGCCTTCCCCCCTCCAAAAATTAAAAAAGAGCAAAAAAAAATTATTCTTTGACTGCAAAACTATGTAGTTTTTAATAATTCTGTTCTTTCCTGCTCTCACACAGCTATGGTGTAAGAATAAAGAATGTTCAATTATTCACTTATTGATGACCCATAGACATCTATAAAATTCAGCTTTAAGCAAAGATTAAATTATATTAATTAGTATTTTATAATTAAGTATAATATATTTTACTTAGATTCTTTGAAAAGTAATAGTCCAGTTTGGGACTATTACTATAAAATTCTATAAAATACAGCTTCAAGCAAAGATTAAATTATATCAATTAATATTTTATAATTAAGTATAAAATATTGTACTTAGATTCTTTGAAAAGTAGTAGTCCAATTTTGACATACAGCATCATGATCATTCCTAACATAAAGAGTTTTAACATTTGCAAAGCACTTTATATGTTACCTTATGACAACACTATAAGGTAGGTGCTATTATTTAACAGATAAGGAGGAAATTGAGGTGGAGAGAGGTTAAGTGATTTGTCTTCCTTAGTCACACTGCAAGTATCAGAGACCTGATTTGAAATCAGCTCTTTGTGACCTATAATTTTATCTGCTAAACCACCTAACTCCCTGCAACTTGCAATTTCACTATTTCCCATGTTGGATAAGAGTATACTAAATTTAAGAAAGGCAAAAACATTCTATGTTGTTTTACAATAATACATAACTATGATACAGATGAGTGGCAGCTTTCTAGAGTGAATGGAGGATTAGTCTGAGAGTCAGGAAGACTTGAATTTAAGTCTTGCCTCGGACATATGCTAATTCTGTGACCTCTGAGAGGTAAGCCATTTACCTTCTCAGTTCTTCACACAACCATCTGAGACTCTAAGTTACAGCTGTGTTGTTGATCTGCATCAGTGGCAGGGTTTACACACTGGAAGTTCCCTACATTGATGCAATCACTATTTAGACCAAATGAGAATAATACATAGTAATAATAACAAAAATGTTAATAATTTGATAGATAATTTTCTTCTTAGACCAACTTCCAAGCTCCTAAAGCCCAAGCAAAGAGAGAAAAAGAGATATCTGATCCTTTAATACCTTCTAGGTCTACTACAGGAAGAATGTTTGAAAGGGGAAAGCCCAGAATATCTCTGGCTTTAAACCAGTTGAGACTTCTTCCCCTATCACAACACTAAAAGGAAATACATAATCAACTGAGATTAGAGCTTCTTTTGATTCCTTTTAGAGATTTTTTTTCTATTTTACTTGGTAAATGGTGATCTACAAATGTTTAACACTTTGTATGAGGGTCATTGATAGGTGTCACCAGCTTACTACATGGGAAATTAAAAAATGAAAGAAAAATCTTCCAAATTAAAAAAAAAAACTGCTGTCTTCTAACCGCCTCCATAGCATAATCTGCACTGTTTTAACATGTCCTGAGGTTTTCCTACACCCAAACATAGCCCAAAGTTCTGGACAAGCAAAATAGGGAAGCGACAAGAATTCCTGGTAAAATTTATCAATTCATATAGTCTTTCACAATATACCTACTATGGAAATGTTTTACGTAACTACACATGTACAACCTATATTGAATTGCTTATCTTCCCAGTGGGGGGAGGGGGGAGGGTGAGGAGGGAAGAAGGGAAAAAACCTGGAACTCAAAGTTTTAAAAACAAAAATGTATTAAAAAAAATGTTTTTGGGTTTTTTTTTTTTTTACATGCAACTGGGAAATAAGATATACAGGCACTGGGGTATAGAACAGATTGGGGAAAGGGGTATTCAGTAGGCTAGCTATTTTAGGGTGGAGGGGAGGGGAAAACCGGGGAGAAAGATTTGTAACTCAAAATCTTGTGGAAACGAATGTTGAAAACTAAAAATAAATAAATAAACTGGAAAAAAATTTTTTTAATTATCAATTCAGCTTTGGAGTTAAAGTTGAATTGACTGATGAATACAGTCTCTTATAAATCACTATATCTCTGGCTGGTCATAGACCCTTACACTTCACATGCCATCTATTCATCTACCCTAAGAATCTTACTATCTACTACTCCCCTGCCTCCCTCCATACTCTTTCTCCTTCTTGTTTTGCAAAGAGTAATGAAATCAACCCTTAGCACTCTTCAGGAAGGGACATGACAGTTGATTTTCTAGTTCTTCCACTGACAATCCATATGATTCCCAAGAAAAAACCTTTTACTTCCCTCATGCCCACTTCTCTACATGTGTTGTCTCTTCCTTGTAGAATCTAAGTTCCTTTGGAGTATGGATTGTCCCACTTTTACATTTATATATACCTAGCACCTAGAGCACAGTGCCTGGCATGGAGTAGGTGCTTAATAAATACTTCTTCATTCATCATTCAGTTAATTTCTTTCTAACTCATGATCACAATGTTGTCACAGGGAGGAAGCTAGGCATAGAGGAAAGAGTACTGGACAGTCAAATCCACATCTTAGCCTGAAGGCCTGGCTTCAGGGGTGAGGGAACTGGGAGGCCTTTAGCTCACATGTGGCCCTCTAGGTCCTCAAGTGTGGTCCTTGAACTGAACAAATCTGTGATGTTTGGATGCCATCAAAGGCCACACTTGAGGACCTCTCAGAGGGCCAAATGTGGCTCGAGGCCACTGGTTCCTCACCCCTGTTCATTTACTAGTATTACCTCAATCTCTAAACCTGTTTCCTCTTCTGTAAAAATAATGATAACAGTCAATCAACCAACAACACTTTATTAAGCATCTACAAAGTACAGTGCACTAAGTTAAGCACTATGAATACAAAGACAAAGGAAAAAATCTGTTACTCACAAAGAGCTCACATTCTACCAAGAGGAGAGAACATGTACACAGAGAAACAGGCACCTAATAATTTCCCTCAGAATAAATACAATACAATTAGATACAAGGTAATTGGGGAAGGAGGGCACTAGTAGTTGGGGGAGTTAGGAAAGAGTGATTTAAAATGCACACACACACAGACACCCACCCACCCATAATGGTACCTGTCTTGCCTATCTTGTTCCAAGAAACGAATGAGTAATGTACATGAAAAGATTTAAGTGTTTGTTGTTTCATTCTTTTAGTCATGTCTGTTTCTTTATGGCCCTGTTTGGGATTTTCTTGGCAAAAATATTGGAGTGATTTGCCATTTCCTTCTTCAGCTCATTTTACAGATGAGGAAACTGAGGCAAACAGGGTTAAGTGACTTGCCCAGGGTCATACAGCTATTAGGTGCCTGAGGCCAGATCTGAATTCAGATCTTCCTGACTGTTGGCCCAGCACTCTATCCACTGTGCCCAGTAGCTGTCCAGTGCTATAAACTGAACAAGAAGAATCATCATCATCATCATCGGAATAGTGTGAAGGGGAATCCTCTGAAACAGGAGAATTGACCTTCACTTTAGAGATAGTTGTGTACCATGGTCCTAGGCCAGAGAATGCATTCAGTTCTAAAGAGCTGGAATAGATTGATTATTCAATTCAGCACTCATTTACTTTAAAATACCTTTCACATGCATAATGTATACCTGCAGTCAAGCATTGTGGAGGAATATAAAATTCCATTCTTGGAATCAAGGGGCATGAGTGTTGGAGGGGAACCCACTTCAAACCCCTCATTTTAAAAATAGGAAAGCTGAGGCCAGAGAGATAAAGTTGCCCATGATCATACAGCCACTTAGTGTGAAAGGTGAGCCTGGAATACGCTCTTTTTCAGAATCCTTTTCACTAATTCAATCAGTGAATTGAATATGCAAACAGTTGTATTCTTTAATTGAATCAGTCAACAAGTATTTAAATGCCTATCAAGTCTCATAGTGCTGATATGTTACAAAGAAGGAAAAAAAAAGAGAGAGAGAGAGAAAGAGAGGGAACACTGTCTAGTGAGGCTGGAAAGCTAGGCTGAGACATGGTTGTGTAGGGAGTTTATATTTTAACCTACAGGAAGCAGAAAGCCAGCCAACTGCATCAAGTGTATCAAATAAACTAAGATGGGTTAGTACTGAGAAAAGACCATTAGGCTTGCCAATTAAGAGACCATTGGTAATTTTGGAGAGTAGTTTCAGTTGGGTGATGATATCAGAAGCGGAGGCTGCAGAAGGTGGAGAGTGAGTAAAAATGAAAGGACTAACATGCTGTAATCTGGGTTCAGATGAGGTTGGAAAATATGAATTTGTAATGTACCTCAAAACAGTTGGGAGACTTTTAACTGCATTCAGCAGCTCATGAGCAGGAGTGGAGGAAGCAGATGACTGGAGTAATCCAGGGCTGAGGTTTGGCAAGAGATGACCAGCAACAGGCCAAGAGGGCAAATGATTTGAGAAGACAATGTAGGGTTAAAAAGGTGAGCTATTGGGTTGAGATTGGAAAGGGAACAAAGTGAAGAGAGAACAGGAACAGGCTGTGAAAATACTGACAGGTGGAGGAATATGAAGTCTCCATGAAGGGTAAGAATAGGTTTATGAGGGGTGAGGCAAAAGGACAGGTGAAATTTTAGGAGAGAGGAAGATGAAAAGTACCAGGCACCGGAAAAGATTCTGAAATCCAGAAAAGTCAGCAATGGGGGAAAATCATTCAGAGGGCAATTAAGGCAGGTCCACCTGTGCCCCTTCACAAGATGGAGGTCCCAAAAGAAACTCACCAAAGGGAGGAGGATGGAGGGGCAGGGAGAGGGGGAAAAGCAAGCCTTAAGAGTGGATAGAGTACTGAGCCTGAACAATGAAAAGCTGGTATGTAATGGAGAGAGTACTGGGCCTGGAGTAGGAAGACCTAAGTTCAAATCCAGTCTTAGACACTTACTACTGCATGACCCTGGACAAGTCATTTAATTATTTATTACCTGTCTCAGTTTCTTCAATTGTAAAGTGGACATCATAAAAGGACCTACTTCCCAGAATTGTGTGAGGATCAAATGAGATATTTGTAAGCACTTAGCACACTGCCTGGCACACAGTAAGTGCGATCTAAATGTTAGCTATTATTATTAGTATTAAAACTATTACAACAGCACCTACCTCCCATACAGATGGATCTTCCAGTTCATTATCTTTGCTCTGACTTTACTTTCTCTAACACTTAACCATTTCAAGTTTACATAGAAAAGCTTTTGCTTTTCAAATCTTCCCCCAAATTAACTGATATTTATGTTGTATATACTAATTTCTGAAGGGCTGTGTGACATAATGGATAGAGAAATGTATGTTATTGGGTTAATCAGACACTTACTGTATTTGGGTTGGTTTTTTTTTTTTTTCAGTTTCTCCCATATAGATTCTGTTCCATCCATTTACATTTTTTGTTTTTTAACCAGTGCCAAATAGTTTGGATGATGGCTAAGCTAGTAATACAAGGCTCCCTTTAGTCAAATTATATTTTATTATTTCTCCTGAGATTCTTCAAATGTTTCTCCAAATGAACTGTTTTTATTGCTTTATCTAGTTTTATGAAATATGCCAATGGTAATTTTTTTTTATCAAATGCTTTATTAACTTCTAGTTTACATCATTCAGTTCCACAAGATTTTGAGTTACAAATTATCTCCCCATTTTTTCCCTACCCACAACCCCCAAGTAGTGATTCCACTGGATATCCCCTCCTCCAATCTGCTCTCTCCCATATCTTCTCCCATACCCCCTCCAACTTTCCAATAGGGCACAGTGGATCTCTATGCCCCAGTGCCTGTATATATTATTTCCCAGTTAAATATAAAGTAATATTAATAATAGTACATATACATATATATTTTTTTAAACATTTGATTTTAAAACTTTGAATTGCAGGTTCATTCCCTTCCTCCCTTGTCACCCACCCTTGCTGGGAAGATAAGCAATTCAGTATAGGTTGTACATGTGTAGCTATGCAAAACATTTCCATAGTGGATATATTATAGAAGACTGACTATATTTCCCTCCCTCCTATCCCACCTCCCACTTGTTCTATTCTCTACTTTGATCCTGTCCCTTTTCAAAAGTGGGTGCTTCCAACTTCCCTACCCACCCCCAGCCTGCCCTCCCTTCCATCATCCCCCCTCTTATCCCCTTCCCCCTACTCTCCTATAGGGTGAAATACCCTATTTAGTGTGTATATCCTTCCAACCCTAAGCTAAATTCAATGAGAATAAGGTTGACCCATTCCCCTTTGACTTCCTGTTCTTCCCCTCCATTGTAACCATTTTCCCTTGCCTCTTCTATATGAGATAATTTACCCCATTCTGTCTCTCCCCATCTCCTCTCATTATATTCCTCTCTCACCTCTTAATTTCACCTTTTAAGTATCATCCCTTCCTATCAAATTGGTCCTGTGCCCTCTATCTATGTATACCTCTACACATATATACACCCATTCACATATGTATTCATACACCCATATACCCTCCTATATAGACATATATATATATTTCTATTCCCTTCAACCATTCTCATACAGAGAAAAGTTTCATAAGTTACAATTACAATTTTTCCATGTAGGAATGTAAATAATTCAACTTTGATAAGTTCCTTATGATTTCTTTTCACTGTTTACCTTCTCATGCTTCTCTTGCATCTTGTACCTGAATGTCAAATTTTCTATTTAACTCTGGTTTTTTCATCAAGAGTGCTTGAAATCCTCTATTCCTTTGTATAACCATATTTTCCCCTGAAACATGATACTCAGTTTTGCTGGGTAGGTGATTCTTGGTTTTAATCCAAGCTCTTTTGACCTCTGAAATATATTCCAAGCCCTTTGATCCCTCAGTGTAGAAGCTGCCAGATCCTGTGTTATCTTGATTGTGTTTCCACAAAATTCAAATTGTTTCTTCCTGGCTATTTGTAATATTTTCTCCTTGATCTGGGAACTCTGGAACCTGGCTATAATATTTCTAGGAGCTTTCTTTTTGGGATCTTTTTCAGTCAGTGATCCAGTGGATTCTTTCAAACTCTATTTTGTCCTCTGGTTCTAAAACATCAGGGCAGTTTTCCTTGAGTATTTCTTGAAAGATGATTTCTAGGTTCTTTTTCTTTTTCAGGTAGTCCAATAATTTTTAAATTATCTCTCCTGGATCTATTTTCTAGGTCAGTGGTTTTCCCAATGTGATATTTCACATTGCCTTCTACTTTTTCATTTGTTTGGATCTGTTTAATAGTATCTTGATTTCTCATTAAAGTCAATAGCTTCCATTTGCTCCAATCTAATTCTGAAGGAATGATTCTCTTCCGTGATCTTTTGAGGTCCTTTTTCCATCTGGTAAATTCAGCTTTTTAAGGCATTCTTCTCTTCTTTGCCTTTTTGAGCTTCTTTTGCCATTTGAGTTAATCTATTTTTTAAGGTGTTATTTTTTTTCAGTCAAGTTGTTGACTCTAATTTCATAATTTTCTTTCATTGTTCTTATTTCTCTTCCCAATTTTTCCTCCACTTCTCTTATTTGGTTTTCAAAATCCTTCTTAAGCTCCTCTATGGCCTGTAACTAGCTCATATTTTTCTTGGAAGCTTTTGGTTCAGGAGTCCTTCATTGTCTTCCTCCTGTTCCATGATTTGATCCTTTTTGCCCCCAAATAGGAGTGTAAAGTTGGGTTGCTCTGCTTGCTTTGCTTCCCTCATTTGCTCATGTTGCCACTCAATTACTTGACTTTTGGAATTTTTCCCACAGATGGACTCTGCTACCAGACAGGGAAGCTTCATCCCAATTGCTAGGGTTTTCTCAGCTGCTGGAGGTATTAGTTGGGTGCCCTCTCTGAAGCCTCCACATGCTCTGGCAAGCTTGTCACACACCCCAGGACCTCCACTCTCACTCTGTCCTTAGCATCTATGGGTTGATAATTTTGGAAACTGCTGCAGCTGCTGGTGATCTGAAGTCCCTCCAGCTGGTGATTGGCTGTGGCTGCCCGGAGGCTAAGCATAACCTCCAGCTCATGCAGGGCTGGGCTTGGCTCCCAGAGTGCTGCACTGGCCGCTTCGGACTGCCGGGCTGTCCTCAGCGGGAGGTCAGCTTCTCTCTGTCATTTTGTGGGTTCTGTAGCTCCAAAGTTTGTTCAGAGTCACCTTTTACATGAATTGGAGGAGATGGAAGCCTGAGCTCCGTGGAAGTCCTGTTTCTACTCCCGCCAATGGTAATTTGATTGGTGTAACACTAAATTTATAAATTAAGTAGTAGTGCCAATTTTGTCTTATTGATACACCCCAACCATAAGCACTATCTCTTTATTTCTGAAAAAAATATTTTAGTTAGAATCCTGCATATCGTAGTACATTTTGTAGTTATTTTGAATAGAATTTTCCTCATTTCTATTTTTTCAAGATTTTTTCTAGTAAATAAAAATGCTAATGCTTGTATGGATTAAATTAATATCCAGCTATTATACTGAAGTTAATAATCATATTGATTAATCCCTTTGCTGATTATATGAAGTTATATGATTATATGATATGAGCACACACTCATATCAAAAGCAAATAAGTAAATATATATCTTTGCCCATAATTATACTTTTAATTCTGTTCTCTTGTTCCAATTGCTAAAGTGAATATTTTGAGAAGGTATCAGAAGGGAGAAAAGGAGAACTTGTTATATCTATGTTTGTACTGGCAAAGTTTCTGGTGTTTCTCCATCGCAAATAATGCCAGATATCATAGTTTTTATGTGTATACAGATAGATAGATAGATAGATAGATAGATAGATAGATAGATAGATAGATAGATAGACAGACAGATAGATGTATATAGCTTTTCACCAATTAAAAGATCTTTCACACCTAATACAAGTTTTAATATAAGGCTTTTATATGATTATTAAACATAAGTGCCATATTTCAATACCAATATTTTTTATTTTTCAAAATAATTATGTTTTTGTTGTTTATTGATTAATTATGCAGATTATTTTCTTAATGTTGTCTCATATTTGCTACCCTGTGTAAATCCAACCTGGGCACAGTGAATACTACTTGGATATATTGTATGTATTGTAATATATTGTATGTATTGTAATCTTCCTGCAAGTATTTCACTTAAATTTTTTCATCAATACTCATTCATGAAATTGATTTATACCTCACTCTCTCTTATTTACATCACTGGATTATATCTCAGGATTATATTTTGTCTCATGAAAGGAATATGGTAGAATGTATTCTATTTTTGATAACTTTTATAGAATAAATATTTCTCTTAAATCACTTGTTAGATGTATAATTTGCTAGAATCCATCTGACCAGGGTCTTTTTACCTTTGGCAGTTAACATTTGGCTTTCCAAATTTTTTTTTCTGTAGATGTTTAAAAGTGATTTGATGTTTTCTTAGTTCAGGCATTTTATAGTCTTACTGGGGCTCATCCTGTCTGATTCCTAAATTGTATGTGTGTGTGTGTGTGTGTGTGTGTGTGTGTGTGTGTGTGTGTGTACTGTCATTCCTTTATATTTAATTCTGCTTTTTGTTTGTTTTTGCTGGAAATTCACCTTGTTTAAAAACCATTTAGATTATCAGAGCAGATGAAACAGAATACATAACATATCTTACCAAAATAGTAGAGACTAAAAATGAATTACATATGAAACAAAAAAATACAGAAGATAAATAAAATTTGAAAAGAGAGAAATAAAAGTTAGCAACCTTGAAAGCACACATTAACTCTATTCAAGTTTAAGTGACTTTGAAGACAGAAGGTAAGGGGATAATGTATAGATCATAGGCTTTTCATAAAAATACAGCAAATTAAAATGAAACAAAAATAAATACCAAAACCCATTTAGATTTCATTCATTATTCCACATCTGACACTATACACAATATTTCACACACATAACCCTCTACTACTGCAATGAAGAGGGGTACATTTTCTCCACTTTTCTCTAAGTTCAAGTTTAGTCATTATAATTGCAGTGTCCAGTTTCCCTTTATCATTCTTTCCTTTTACACTATTACAGTCATCTGTCTATTGCTTCCATGACTCTGTCAGTTCACATAAACCTTCTTGCTATTTGTTTTGCATGGTGCAGTAATACCTCAAATAGTTCATGTTTATATATCACAATATGCTATCAAGTCATCAATTGATCTACTACTTTCTGTGTCTCCCGTTCATTGATCACATACACAAACAGAAATCTTCAAATAATATTTTCTTTCTGTCTTTGGCCTCCTCAAGGTATATGCCTAGCACGGAGATCTCTGGAGAGTTTAGTCATATTTTTACCATAATTTCAAACTGCTTTCTAGAAGAGTAAAACCAATGCAAACTTTCAGCAACAGTGAATTCAAGCACCTGTCTTCCTACAGCCCCTCCAACATTCATCATTTCCATCTTTTATCATCTTTTTTAGTTTCCTGGGTATGAAGTAAAAAATTCCAGGTTTTTCTATTTCATTATTAGTGATTGGGAACAATCCTCCTACATTGAAGAGATGCTCTTACTCTAATATATTTGTGTTAATTTTTTTCTATATCTTGGATATTAGATCCTTATCATTGATATTTTGGGCATGATTTTTTCCTCCAAATTTAGTTTGCGTACTTATGCTAACTGCATTGATTTTGTTTGTGCAAAAGCTTTCCAATTCCATGAAATCAAAGTTATCTATTTTTTCTTTTGTGATCTCCTTCATCCCTTGCTGGTTAGGGATTTTTCTGCTAGCTATATCTGTGATTTCTCCGTTTCCCCCATCCCCCTGCCCTATTAAAAGGCCTATGTCTAAGTCAAGAATCCATTTGGAACTTATTCTGATATGTGATTTAGGATATTGGTCTAAATCTATTTTTTCTGAAATTTCTTCCCACCAATCCCAGTGTGCATATGCATATATGTATGTGTGTACATATATACAGACCTGTATATGGATGGATGGATGGATGGATATGAAATTATTTATGTTTGGAGCCTATTTGGCTGACAGAAGAATGCGGTAAATCAGCTGAACTCCCCCTTCCATGGTCTGTATTAGCAATGAATTTCTCTACCTAATTTGTATCTAAAAATCTATGAACTGTGGTACTTTTATGACATCAACATCTAACTCTAAAAGTAGCACTTTTCTACCACCTCAAAATGTTGACATTATTGACAGCAAGAATATTATAGAATGACTAGCTCTGATAGTCTTTTTTTTTTAAGTATGTTATACCATGCTACACAAGTCAATTTAAGATCCTTGTGTTAAAACAATAGGGATTGTAAGTCATGGGGTTTGCTTTGCCAATAGGTGCATTTGTGGATGGAAAGAGCACAAAAGTCAACTTGAAGCATTCTGAGAAAAATGCCATTGGTTGAGTGAACCTGGTTTATTTCCCCTGAAATTACCTTATGTCCTTAAGGATTAGAGTTCTTTGCAGGGCTGAGAATCATTCTTTGTAGGTTCTATTGCATTTCTCAAGTAAACTGCCGGAGTTCATTTACTACCATACTGGAATATGCAATATTTCAACTCCTCATCATAAAGAAAATATGGAATACTTTAAATAGACACAAATATTTGGGGCCTAAATTTAGGGTTGTATTTTTAGATTAATATAGCAAACCAGAGAAAATAAGAACCACAAAAGTTTTTACCAACTAAGTATGTACATGGGCTTAGTGAATGAAGCTTGGTGTCTTCAATGTTATCTTTGGACGGATAGGAGGCAGAGATACTACTACTGTCTTTGTTTCATGTTTACTGTTCTAAAAGGGATCTAAATTACAAAAAACCTCAGGAAATTCAAATATCCAAGAGAAGCTTACCCTATACCACATATACACTAGAGGTCCTCATTATGTATTTGGCATTGGATGTAGTGAAATATATTGAGAGAAAAGGCAAGGACCTTCCACTTCCTTGGGGTGTGTACACTTTTATTCACATCTGCATTCTTCTTAGGTTACAGAATGCCTCCAAAATCATTTAGTAAATCCTCAAGGAACAGATAAACAGCGACAATGCTTTGTTACTCCTAGGACAACAAAATCCTCTAGTACGTACAATTTGGTGGAGTGGATTTTTTAATTGTCCTTGCCTAGGATCACAGCTGCTCTATCATTTTCTAAAGCAAAATATTAACCACTTGATCACATATGACACAATAGAGGAAAATATAATAGTAATGCTAAGGAATGGGGAAAAACTTATTTCATGGTTCACAAAGTTGTTGGATACAGAGACAAAAGTGACGCAGTAGGGCAATCAACATGTACTCACAGAGGTTGTTGTAACAAAGATTTAGTCTGATTCTTGGTGACCCCATTTGGGGTTTTCTTGGTAAAGATATTGAAATGGTTTCTCATTTCATTCTCTAGCTCATTTTACAGATGAGGAACTCAGGCAAACAGGGTTAAGTGACTTGAGCAGAGTCACATAGCTAGTAAGTGTTTGAGGATGGACTCAGGTCCTCCTGACTCTAGGACTGGCACTGTATCCATTGCACCACCTAGCTGCCCTACACAGAGATACAAAACAGACACATAAGGTGAGTTGGCAGGGAAGGTACTCACACATGGTGGAATGAAGAATGACTTTATATAGTAAGTAAATGTTTAAACAGGGTCTTAATGGAAGCTACAGTCAATAAAAAAATTGAAAGCCATTTTGATTAGACAAAAAAAAATCTGTAATAAATTCTAACTGGAAAATTTATCTGAAAGTTTTCCCTTTAAGTTATCCAAGTTGTTGAAAAAGTCTCTGACCTATTATCAATACACTGGAGTAAATATGATATGTCAACAATGGGTGAAATCCCATCTTTCTTATTTGACATCATTTCAACCTTAGACAAATTAACATCTCTGAACCTGATCTTCATCTGTAAAATGAGGGAGTTTATACTAAATGGTCTCCCAGCTTTAAATTCTCTGTGTATGTGCTTCAGAATTATTAACTGTTGGTTCTTTTGAGGAAATATGAATATATTTTGAGCAACTCATTACAACAAAATCCCAGTAAGAGAAAATAATCTGTTCATTGTAACTCTGACATTTTCCTATACAAGATGTATCTTTGACAGAACCTCTTTTTCTGGCGATACACACACACACACACAAAATACATATAAAAATTATTTACCTAATAGCAGTTTTCACCTGATTTCTATAAAACACCCCTAACTCCATTTCTCATTGATTTCATATTTGCTCTTGTATACTGGGGACAGGAAGGATGTTTAAACTGCCACAGTTAATAAGGAAATCCTTTCCCCCTAAACTACAGATATTGAAGTTAATGAACATAGAGACTTACAGAATTCAAGTATGCAGCACTTGGATTTATATATGTCATATTTTTATATGTGTTATGTTATATGTATTTGTATACAAATAAAATATTTATATATTTTGTATAATTATAATTTATAGAACAATAAACAAATATAGTAATATAATTAATGATAAAACAATTAATATATTTATATAATATAATTTTCTAATACAGGATCTAATATAGGAGCTGGAATGAATCTTCGTCATTAAACCAGTTCCAGGATAGGGAAAGGAAAAAGCAAAACAAAATGCCCAATTACATATATGCAAATTAAAAGACACTTTTTCTCCTCCTTCTTGCTCCCAACTAGTCAGACATCTTAGAAACAATCCATTAGGATTCTCAGTAGTCTGAAAAGAATCTCAGCACCAAAATCTAATTCAATTCAGTTGAACATATACTTGCTGAGCATGTCTTACTACAGGCATACCTCATTTAACTGCACTTTGTTTTACTGCATTTTGTAGATATTGTGGGGTTTTGTTTTTTTTAAGAAATTGAAGGTTTGTGGCAACCTTGTGTTGAGCATGTCTATCAATGTAATTTTTCTAACAGCATGTGCTTACATCATGCCACATTTTGGTAATTCTTACAATATTTAAAACTTTTTCATTATTATTAAATCTGTTACGGTGATATGTGATCAGTGATCTTTGATGTTACTATTGTAATTATTTTGGGGTACCACAAACCACACCCATATAAGACAGTGATGTTGGGTGCATTCTCCTTTTCTTTTTCTCCTTGGGTCTCCCTATTCCTGAAGAAACAACAATTTTGAAAGCAGGTCACTTAATAATCCTACAATGGCTTCAATATGTTTAATTGAAAGGAAGAGTCAATTGATGCAACAAAAGTCACTGTTGTCTTGTTTCAAGAAACTGCCACAGTCACTCCAACCTTTAGCAACCACCACCCTGACCAGTGAGCAGCTGTCAACATTAATGCCTCCACCAGCAAACAGATTATGACTCACTGAAGGCTCCGATGATGGTTGGCATTTTTTAGCAATCAAGCATTTGTAAATTAAAGTATATACATTGTTTTAAAAAATATTATTGCACACTTACAATAGGCTACAATATAGTGTAAACATAACTTACATGCACTGGGAAATTAAAAAAATCATGTGACTTGCTTTATTGTGATATTTGCTTTTTTGCAGTAATCTGGAACCGAACCCACGTTATAGGTATGCCTAAGGTATGCCTGTATAGGCGAAATAAGGAAGAGTGTATGTAAAGGTACCTGTTAAGGAAATAGAAAGTAGTCCAGTTTGACTGAAACCCTTGGTGAGTGAAGAGAGATAAAAACTAAAGGACATGGAAGGCCTTGACTTACAAGTTTTTCTTCAGTAGGTAATAAGGAACTATTAAAGGAGGAAATAATAAGTTCCCAGGGCTATCCTATAAGAAAATTAATGTGAAGCAATATGTAGGTTGGATTGGAGAAAGAAGTGCCTGAAAGCAAAGGGACCAGTTAGATGGTTTGATATTCTCTTCAAGAGTGAGGAATGAAATGAAAAGGATAGATATGACAGATACTAGCAAAAGAGAAATGATAAGATTGACTAGATGAGGTGGAGGGAAGAAAAGGAGATCAGCTGTTGCCAACATAGGGGGAATGCATAAATGAGGGAATAATAACTATATTAGATAAAGATTAAATGAAGCATTTATTAAGCATTTGTGTGCCTGGAACTCTGCACAATTAGGGAAGTTATGGGTTGACTATGTATAAAGTGGTACATTTAAATAATGTATATTATAATATGCAACATACATAAGACAGCTAGTGACACAGTGGATAAGAATGTTGGACGTGGTGTTGGTATTGGTGTGTGTGTGTGTTACACTCACAGTCTTCTTGTCTCTGGTCTAGTTGTTTCTTTCCCTTGCCTACTCTTTTCTCTCTTATTATATCACTTCAAATAAAAAAGAACGTAAAGTGTTTTTGCAAAACTTAAAGGAAGTAAAATTGCAAAGCAGGGTCATAGAAGTCACATACAGATCTCCCCAAAGATCAAAGAAACATAACTTGCAAGTGTATTATGTGTTAATCAAAAATCACATTCTGGTAATATGTGTTAAATCATATGTGCATCTAGGCTTTGCTGTCAGGGCCTTTTGGTCCAGTGATATGTAAATCTCAGATAATTTCCAGACATCTACAGTAAGACAAGCAGAAAACCAAATGGTGCTGATAATTTTGAGATGAAGTAGACTTTAAAGTTTTCGGGACAACTTTGAACTGGATTTGGACATATTAATAATTAACCCCAAGATGACACAGATAAGAGTTAGTTTATTCCCCACAAAAACCCTATATTAATGAGACCCCAAATTCCTGACTCCGATCATGCTTCCATCTCCATCTGGGTCCAAGCTGCTGAGTGCCCCAACTATGATCCATAGTAATGGGAGTGATTCTCTGTGCCTTTCCCCCTCCCCGTCCCTTACCCCACACTGCCTTCCTTCTTTCACCATTCTATCCCTGACCCCATGCCATTTGACTCTGTACCCATTTAGCCACTTGTCTCTGCAATTTCTGTGCTTGATTGTTCCTGCACCATTTGTGCCTTATTAAAGTGTGATCACAGACTTACTTCCTATTGCCATTGTGGTCTTTCCCAATGAGTATCCAAAGAATTGGGTAGACCTGAGCTATTTCATAATTCCATAAATTAATTGGCAATTAAATCATCATCATCATCTTCATCATCACCATCATCTCTCAATTTTATTAATGTTTTTGTATTAACATCTTTGCACTGGAGTAAAGCTGTCACTGGGTTGAAGGTGATAAGTGCTGTGGTCAATCTGTAAACAAGCCAAGGTAGTCGCCTGAACTAACCAAAGGATATCAGCGCCATCAGGAGTGATGACCCACTAAGTGGTGTGAATTGGTGATAGCTGCTTGGGGATCTATTCCCTAGAGGACAGGAGAGTATACCAGGAACAAACTAGTGGTCTTGGATCTGTCATCTAGTGGACATGAACTAACAGTTAAAGAAGACTGTACTATTCAATAAACTCTAGTGGCTCCCTATTATCTCTAGGATCAAATATAAAACCCTCTGTTTAACTTTTAAAGTCCTTCATAACCTGGTTCCTTTATCTTTCTTCTTATACCTTACTCCCCGCTCCAAATACTCTGAGATCCAGCAACAATGACCTCCTTGCTATTCTCATACAAGATACTCCACCTCCCAACTCCATGCATTTTCATTGGTTATTTCCTATAAGTGGAACTCTCTCCCTCCTCATCTCCACCTCCTGGCATCCCTTACATCTGTCAAATCCCAGTTAAAGTCCTGTCTTCTGCAACGGCCTTTTCTACTCTAGTCTTCCTTAATCTTAGTTCCTGCCCTCTGAGACTATTCCCAGGATATCCTGTATACATCTTGTTCATATATGATTTTTTGGATAATGTCTTCCTCATTAGATTGGGAATTTGTTTCTTTTTTTAAGTATTTAATTTTCCCCCAGTTACATGTAAAAACAATTTTTAACATTTGTTTTTAAAACTTTCAGTTCCAAATTCCCTCCCTCCCTCCCTCCCTATCCCCATCCCCCATTGAGAAAGCAAGCAATTTCATATAGGTTATATACGTGGTCATGCAAAACATATCCATAATAGTCATATTGTAAAAGAAAACATAAACCAAAAAATCACCTCAAGAAAAATAAAGAAAATGAAAAAAAAAGTATGCTTCAATCTATATTCAGATACCACCAAGTTCTTTGTCTGGGGATGGATAAAATTTTCAACCTAATAGACTGGGAATTTCTTGGGACCATGGGTTGTGCCTTTCTTTGGACCTCCAGGGTTTGGCACAGTGCACAGCACATGGCAGGCATTTAATAAATGCCTGTTGACTAACTGAAGAGGGATTGAGAAGTCTGACATGGACGAGGAAAGTATTCCCATTACACATATAATGACATATATGTAATATTCAGGGAGGTCAACAGTTTATACAGAATTACACTGAATGGACAGATCAGTTTGTCAGAATTAGGCAGACTCAATGAATCCAGAAAGCTCTTTGTAACTCTCTTACTTCACTTTCATAGTATGTCTTATAGTAGTCATTGGTGTAAATGTCTCATTTTTTCTACTAGGCTGTAAAATCCACGGAATGTGGAGTGTGTCATATATCCATCTTCTTAATTCCCACAAAGATGATTCAATATTTGCCAAATGGACATAAGAATTCTAATTTATGGACATTAAATTAGTAATTATAGTACTTGGACAGTGGCAAAATAACCTCCATCCTCCATCTCTCTCATTTTCAGAAATATCAACAAATCAAATTGAGACTCAGCTATACTTCACATCAATGTTTGAGAATTAGAATCAAAAGCCTAATAATGAAAAACTAGTATTTACACAGTACTTTAAGGTTTGCAAAGCATTTTACAAATGTTATTTCATTTTATCCTCACAACAATCCTAGAAAGTAGGTGCTATTATTCCCATTTTACAGATAGGGAAACTGAGGAAGATAGGGATTAAGCAACTTGCCCAGGTACAAACAAGTACTGTCTAAGGTAGGATCTGAACCCTAGTCTTCCTTACTCCAAGTCCATCATTCTATCCACTGTGATTTAGCTGCCTAAAAAAAAAAAATTTAAAGTATTAGCTCCCTCTGCTGATATTCTAAAAGATTCCAGTGGGAGCAGAGGGGACAGAAGTAGCAGATAATGGTAAGCCCTGTTAGTGTGTGTTAAGGCAAAATTTTCAAAATGGGGCTCCACTACGATTTAATGACTTTGAAATACAAGGAATTTTTTTAAACAGGAAAAAGACAGTAAAAATTATAGTAGGTCTTCTAAGTTTTTTATAAAATTCCAGAAAGTAATACATTATTATTGAAGGTGTTTCCTAGAGTATTTTCTCAAAGAAGCTACTAGACAAATGCTAAAGATGAAACCCACACATTTCATATTTCTTCTAAACTGTCTTATTTAAGTCACTTCACCTATATAATTTTTAATAAAGTATCTGTCCAAAATAACATGATTCTGTTTCCTAAATTTTACTACCTAAAAATTATGGCCAAAATGCTGGGAAATTTTCCCACAATAAACTGATGAGGTCATATATTTCCCACAGAACTCCAGTATTTTCCAAGTTTTTTCCCCCTAAACTCTCTTATTAGGCAAAGGTGTTTTGCCAAATATTTTTCACATTCTAATATTTTAAAATACGCATATTTAATGTATTTTATCAATTTTATTAAACTGGTTTTTAATCTATGAAGGCAAAGCATTGCAAATACATTATTCTAGCATTTTTCTTTCAGTTCTTACATTTCTTCTTTTGGCTAATATACAAGAATAAAAATAAAGATAAACTGTACTTACCAATGGAAGGAAATTAAGGTTCATGGAAAATAACATTAAAGAGGACCAAAACTATACATAGGAGGGCTTTCTATTCAGACACTGTACTTTTATTATTCTATTTTAATCAAAGCCTACCTGCTATTCTTTGTGGTAAAACATCCATACAACTGTGTAGAAGTTTAAAAAGCAAACCTCAAAAGAGTTCTTCATGGCATGTGGAAATTGACATTTTTTTTAAGTTAGATCCTAATTCTATGACATTAATTGAATATTCTTTTTTTTTTTTAAAGCAATCGGGGTTAAGTAACTTGCTCAAGGTTACACGGCCAGTTATTTCTGGGTGTGGTACTGAGTATCTGAGCCCAGATTTGATCCAGGTCATCCCAACACTGGAGCCGGTGCTCTTACTCGCTGAGCCACCTGGCCTCTCCTAAGCAATTGGGGTTAAGTAACTTGCTCAAGGTTACATGGCCAGGTGTTTCTGGGTGGGTGCTAAGTGTCTGAGCCTGGGATTCGATCTCCAGGTCATTCCAACACTGGAGCCGGTGCTCTTACTCGCTGTGCTACCTGGCCGCCCATTAATTGAATATTCTATAACAATCAAATATATTTAAGTCAGCTTACAAATTCTTAACTGAGCAAAGACACTGGTGAGGCAACATAACATTAAAACTAAGAAACACCTGTCTACTTAGAATTTTTATTTGTTTTGATTCTGTGGGAGGTAGAGAGCACCTGAAATTATACACTTAGCACAGTGCCTGGAACATAATAGGTGTTTAATAAATGTTTATGGACTGACTGACCCCAAAAGATGTTTGAAAAGTATAATATTCCAGCAAAAACATTTCAATAGGTTATAAGGCTAAATTTAAAGTATTACAATTTTCACAGGAAAAAAAAGTAAAAATTTTTATGCCAATAAAATCATGGAGTTATTTGATACTTGTTTACATCCCTAGAGAGTGCAAGTCATTTTTCCTTTTGAGGATAGAAGTGCACTAAAGGAATTGATCTGAACATCTTAAAAATATGACAAAATATCATTCTAGTCAAACTGCCCAACTAGCTGTTTCTTAAATTCAGCATTCCATCATCCTGCTTTCATGCTTTAGGTAGTCCCCTGGAATGCACTCCCTCCTCATTTTTACTTCTTAGAATTTTTGGATTCCTTCAGAGCTCAGCTGTGGTACCACTTCCAAAGCCTACCCTGGACATGCTAATTGTCTCTCTCTCATATTTACTCATTTGGGTACGTGTGCAAATCAGAATTCATTATCTTTCTTTCAAAAACCTCTCCCTCTTCTAAACTTCCCTTTTATTATCAAAGACACTACCATCCTGCCAATCACACAGATTCATGGCATTGAGGTCATTCTTGACCCCTCACTCTCCCTCATCCCATATATCCAATCTGTCATTCTTCCTCACCCCATACATCCAATTAAATTGACAAATTTTGTCATTTTTACCTTCACAATATCTTTCCTATACATCCCCTTCTCTCTGCTCACACACATTACCCCAATTCAAGCCCGAATCACCTCTCATCTAGACAATGGCAATAGCCTTCTAATTAATTTCCCTGACCCTAGTCTCTCCCCATTCTAATATATTTTCTACACAGTTGCCAAAATGATTTTCCTAAAGCATGGGTATGATCATCACCCCCCTATTCCATAACATCTAGCAGCTCCCTATTAACCCCAAGATTAAATAGGAAAACAAACAAACAACAACAAAGCCTTTTTTTAAGGCATAAAGCTCTTCACAATTGGGCCCCCACCCTTTCCAATCTTCTTTTAAGTACTCTAAGATTTAGCCATACTGGCCTACTTGCCATTCTGTTCACACAACACTTGGCACTACTTAGAGCTCATGCCTGGAATGCTCTTCTTCCACAATGTCATCTCTTAGTTGGTTTACTTTAAAACTCAATTCAAATGTAACTTTTCTGTAGGAGGCTTTTTTTTTCTAATGAAAGAAGGTAACATTTATAGGGGAGCTTGAAAGTGTGTGAATGAAGGGGGGGGGGGGAAGAGAAGAGGAGGAAGGTTGAGGAAGGAGGAGAAGGCAAAGCAACAGAAGAGAAGAGAAGAAATCCAGAGAGTGAGTCCTGGTATGAATCCGATGAAGCATGGCTACAGCCCTTCTTAAAATGGTGGTCTGAGGGAAATGAGTCCCCAGTTAGGAGAATTGGACCTTAGGACAGGGATACTCCACAGTGGCAGGACAGCAGGTGAAGAAAAGTCTAGAGAGTAAATCTAGAGGTGAGCACATTTCCAGCATCCAGTATAGTGCCTTTACATATAATAAGTGCTTGATAAATTCTTTTAATTGAATTAGGCTAAAGCAGTATATAGTAATAGAAATCAACTTATAAATTAATAGAAATTCCTTTTGTACCATCAAATTCTAAAGAACTGAAAGAGAAAAAGAATTCCTTTTTAATAAAGTCTAAAGTCAAACTCATCAAAAAATATTTATTAAACTTGTGCTACCCAACTGTGAAGCTGCTTTCTGACAACTCTAACAAAATTCCCCACAATTTCCTATAGGATTATCTAGCCCCAGCCCTAACAAAGCATCCCAGCCAAAATTGGTAATTCTGCCTCATTTACTCACTGAACAAAGAGTCAAGATCTCACTGTACCCTTTGTCTGCATCAGTGCTAAGCTATACATTTCCTAGACTGACAGGCCAACCTGTTTAATGATCATTTTACAGATGAGGAAACTAAGGCCCAGGAGGTTAGATGACTTGCCCAAAGTCTCAGTTAGTAAGTATCACAGGTAGGACTTGAACTCAGGTCCTCTGACTCAGAACCATTAACTTTCTTTTGCTTTTTTTTTTGGAGGGCAATTGGGGTTAAGTAATTTGCCCAAGGTCACACGGCTAGTTTGTGTGTGTGTGTGTGTGTGTGTGTGTGTGTGTATTAAGTGTCTGAGGCTGGATCCAAACTCAGGTCTTCCTGACTCCAGGGCTGGCACTCTACTCACTGCGCCACCCTTGAACCATTAACTTTCTAACACAATATGTTGCTTTTGTTGGCCCACTCACACTCTCAGTCCTTTGACAGAACCTAAAATACAGGTGGGAGCTGGCACTTGACATTATTCAGTCAGGATGGAGACCCTGTGCCACTGAGAAGCAACTGAGTGGACAAATCCTTTGGCCATATCCTTAGCCATACAAAACTCTGAGGTCTGAGGCTTTTTACTTCTAACTCATCCAAGAAATTCCATCTCAATCATAGTAAGCACAACTGGGGGTGAGGTAGGATAGGAAAGGCACGTAAAATGATAAACGTTTGAAATATTTTCCTCTAAGTCCTGATTTGACCTTTCAAAAAACTGTTCCTTTTTTTTTCTTTGGCCCAGTCTTGAAAAAAGTCCTAAGTTTCAGGTGTTTTTATAAACACCTGTTTTTATACATAAATTTCTTCTTTCTGACTCACAGCAGGTACTTAACCACTAGCCAAATTAAACTATTTATCGAAATGGCTCATTTTTAGACTCCAGAGTCTACAATAACACCTATGAATGTTCTTTTAAATTTTTTTTTAGGTCTGTGGTATAAGGAGTTGTGTGCTTGGGCTAGGCAGTGGTGAAAGTTGTGAGCATCTAAGTATCCTTACTAAGTTTCTGGGCAATCTTCCCATTTCAACTATTAATGGGATAAAAAGGTTAGGGAAACAGTAAGGTATTTAATGAATTAATCCCATTTAAAAAATAGGAATAGTTGAGTAAATTCCATTCAACAAACACTTATTAATTATTTGCAAAGCAGTAGGCTAAACCTCCAGTGAGATACAAAGAGATAGGGCCCCTTTCCAACCTTCCCCCCAAAAAGCTATACCAGATATGATAAATGGAGGTTGGACCTGGATTCAAATCTTGACTTCAATCCTGTTATCATGAACAAGTTCATTTATTCACTCAATCAATAGGCATTTATTAAGTGCCTACTCTGTGTCAGGCACCAAGCTAGGAGTTAGAAAGACTCTGCCTCCAAAGAGTTTTCACTCCACTGTGGGGATACCAACTGGTCACAGATAAGCAAATTGAGGATAAATATGAAATAAACAAAAGTGACTGAGGAGCATAGCACTGATGACCTAGAATCAGGACAGGCATCTGGAAAGAGTCTTAACTTTTCTGTCTCAATTTACTCATTTATAAAACAGGGCTAAAAGACATATAGTACTTGATAGCATTTTTGTGAAGATTAAATAAGAAAAATTTTTTTTTGCATTTTGCAGATCTTAAAGTGCTATATGAATGTCAACTATGGTTTTGTCTATTGTTACAATAGAGAATATAAGTGCATAAGAAATATACAAATCAAATCCTATGGGTCATTTCAGTTTCTGTTATTGTCTCCCTCATCTCTTTAGAGTTCAGAAAAATAACTTCAATAACTAACATTGGAAGAGAGAAATCACAGGAGAACCACAGTTTGCCCATCTACAATTCAGGGCATTAAACTAAATGATCTCCAAGGTCTCAGCTCTCATGAGTCTATGAAATACTATAATTATATGATTATTCTCTATCAGGAATTTTTAGGTGGTAATATAATGCTACTTAAGGTGGGAAGGAACACATGAGGTAAAAATTTTAAAAGGAGAAGTAATATTAGCTGGTTTCTAGATCTGTGAAAACACTATTCATATTCAAAGAAATGGAAAACACTCAGGTTACAGATCTTAGACCATTCTGTTTTAAGTTGAGTGGAGTTTCATGCTAAAGCCACAGGCTAGTCACTTCAAACAACTACCAAAAAAAAAATCCCGAATAAAAATAGTTTTAAATATACAATTGGGCGAGGCATGGTTAACAAATTGTGATGCTACAATATATTTTGGTCAAGACAGAACCTCTTAAGTGACTAACAAAGCAAATAGATGCCAGGTACTTATGCTGAAATAAGTACACTATTTGAATAAAGGATTGAATACCCAGGATTTAACCAGAAAAGACACCACAAGTTTAAGTGTTAAAAGGTCCAGACACTGGAATTTAAAGAATGACAAATACCCACCAATGTTTACAAGTTTTTGAAAAAAATAAAAGGAGTCATGTACTTGCAAATCCCCACATAGCCACATTTGTATATTCTATATTCATATAGTTAAATCATCTGGAAACCTGGAAATGACCTAGTCGAAGTTCATGATTTTACAACTAAGGGAAGTGAGACACAGAGAGGTTAATACAACTTCTCCAAGGGCCCAGGAAATGTCAGAATTGGGATTTGGACTTATATTCTCTAATTCCAAATCCAGTGATCTTTTCCTTTATGCCACACTGGACTAGGACCCAGGCTATCAACTTTCAGTCCAGTAATCTCTCTCCAAAGTAAGGCACCACAAGGCCTCAGGCATTCATCCCATCTAACGTGGACTAGTGAAATGGTCTTCTATTAGGTCTTTTGGATTCTAGTTTCTCCACTTAGGTGGCAAAACAATTTTCTTAAGGTACAAGTCCAAGTAAGTTGTTAACTTGCTTAAAAACTTTAACCTGGCTTCTACCTACCCTTCCACCATACTATTCTCCTTTATGAAGTCTATGTTCTAGCCAAATTGTACCCCAAATCTGGCACTCCAACTCCTGGTTCCAATGTATTGATATCCCTAGCCATACAAAGCTCTGAGTTTTGTGGCTTTTTCTAAACTTCTAACTCATCCAAGAAACTCCACCTCAACCATAATAAGCACCTAATGTTAACACAATGTGGGTGTCGGGGGCATGGAAAGGGCTGTGTGAACAAACTATTCCCTTACAAAAGTAATGCATTCCCTCTTCATCTCTGTCTCTTTGAATGATCTTACTTCCGAGTACAGGTAAGGTGCTGCTACTTTCATGAGGCTATCCCTAATCTCCCCAGTGAAGGTCTCTCCATTCTCAATTTTCCTTGTGCTATATTAGAGCACATACTCTGGACTTACTCTCCCAACCCCAACTCATACTGGTAGGTTAGGTCCCCAGGGCTTGGCTATTAACAACCCTTCAGGTTTCAGAGGTAGCACTGAGAGGCTGGGGTGGGGATATGGAGGAAGGATGTCTTTCTAATACCACAGTTCAGGAGCTCTTCACCAAATTATTTCCCCCCATGAATTATCAGTTGTTATCAATTAATCAGCCAGATTTAACTAATGTCTTAGAAACAGGTATTTACTATGATGATACAGTTGGTACAAAACAACTCCACACTCCGTTTCCCTACCCCTCAAAAAAGTTTGTGATACACCCTCCCACAAGTACTTACAGATTCTAGGGAAAAGTTGGCACAAGTTTGGGGCACATAAATCAATATATCTTTATTAAGTACCTTCTATGTGCAGACTGTTATTTGTTTTTCATTCTCAAAGAGGACCATGACATCAGGAAGGTGATGCCGTGACTTGCAAGTGAATTGGATTTAAGTGAGGGGAGAAGGCTAGTGCAAAGTCACTAGCCTCACTTTCTCCTCTAAAGCCATATGGGTCCAGTGGCAAGATACAGATCAGGATGACTGAAGATGGTCCCCCAGGTTACTGTGCTAAATGCTAGGGAAATGTCACAAAGAAGCAACTTATAGCTGCTGGATTCTGGAAGTCCTTTTCTCCCCTTCATGGGCTATGAAGAAATTCCCCTTAGCCATGGTTTCAGCTGGGCTCCATTTAAATCCTTGAATCTGCCTTTCCTCATCCCCTCCAGGCTATACTCAATTTCCTGGGCAGACACTGATGCCAAGCACTGATGTCTTGAGGATATACTTCAGAAAATGGGGAGCAAGGTTGAACAGTTCTCTGGGATTTGGCTTGGTGCGGTAGCTGATAACACAGTAAGCACTTAATAAATGATTGCTGATGACATTTGTACCACTAAGCTGTAGATGCTCAAAGTCCTGATTCCAAACTAGCTTCCTACTTCTATACAAGCTCCACACAGCATGACCAAGTAGTACAACCAATCCAAACACACTTCCTATAGCACCAAGCTGAAACAACTTGAGTGAACTGAGAGGTCCAGGTCTTGTTCTAGCTCAAATCACAGCTCTGACTGGTTGATTTCCATTGAGATATGTTCTTACCTGGCAAAGGTCTTGTTTAAGGGGTTGAGGTGACTTCACAGATCAACTCAATCCATCTGTACCCAAACAGTATACTTATTTGTGAAAGGGAATAAAGCATTGTGGACAGAGAACTGGCCTCAAACCCAGGAAGACCAGGGTTCAAGTCCCATCTGACATATGCTTACTGTATAACCCTAGGCAATTCCCTTAGCATTTTTGTACTTGAGGCAATTCTTTAAGACCATAAATGACAGAGAAAACAGCACACTACATTAGTGGAGAGAGTTTTCTAACCTGGGAGTTCTCAGTATTATTCAGGAAGTAGGCTCAGTTCCTATCTCTATCCACACCTGCCATCCTCTCTGCACTCCTCAAAATGTAAAATGTTTAAAGTTGAGGCAAGTTTCTTTTGTGTCTTTTTATCCCGTGTTGCTAGCATAGTAAATTGTACACAGTAGGTACTTAATGAACATGTGTTGAATTAAACTGAATATGGCACAGGATAGGAATACTACAAGACTGACTCATTATTTATAAGATTCAATAATATAGTCAGTCAATGAGTATTGCAACAGTGACCATGGAAAATACAGCTCCCCTAAGCTGGACACACAGAGACCAAAAACGACAACTGGATACTGAAACATCTGTTGTGTGGTGAGCTGAAGTGTGGCGACCAGAGCACAGAGGGGAGAACTGCTGTAATGACATCCTGAAAGAGGTTCAAACAGCGTGCCATAGCTGTGGGCTGTTGGGAAACAGAAGGAGCAGACAAAACAGCCTAGAGCTGAAATTCTAAATAAAGGACAGCCACAAGCCTGAGAGTCAGAATCTCAACCAGAGATCGGCTTAGCAAATTCCTGAGCATTCTTCCAAACATCCTTTTAATCTCATTGGTAGTAGCCATTGTCCACTGAACCATTTCTTAACATAAAAACTAGCAGTATATGTATGTATATGTGTGTGTGTGCGCACACACGTACATGCACTCACACACGCGTGCACACACACACACACACACACACACAAACACAAACACCATTGGTTTCTCAGTGGCTACAGTTTAGCTCTAAATTCCTTAAGCTGTTATCTAAGGTCCTCCCTGATCTGACCCCACTCTACTCACCCAATCTCATTTTCTACTATACCCCAACGTGAAGGGTATACCACACAACAATCTCATTACTGTTCCTTGATCGTTACCATACTCATTTCCAGACATAAGATTTCCTTTTTGCTGTGTCTCTCCCTTTTCTGCAACCTCAACACACACACTTTCCTCTCTACCTATATAAACATCTTAACTAGTCTTTAACGTATTAGTCAAATGCTCTCTCTCTCACCCAGGACCACTTTCACTTCATTATTCTCTCAGTTTTTATAGCATTAATCTAATACTTCATCATATAATTAGTTTATTGTTTCACTGGATTGTCTCTTGAATCTGGGGAGCAAGATCCACAGCTTATATTTCTTTTGTGTAACTTTCTGAACACCTAAGCAGAGCAGTAGTATGCCCTTAAGAAAAATCTGGTGAATAAATGAACTGAAACCTTGATAATTACCCCAATTAGTCTGAATTATTGAGCTTAGGTATACATATACATGCAAATATTTACAAATGTTTTCCAACTGGAACTGTAAAAAGAATGAAAGATGGGAATTAGCAAAATAGTAAAGGTCATTATTTCTGAGGTAATAAGAACTCCTTAGACTAAGTTTTCATGAAATAACATACATATATACAGAAATAGCATGTTTAAAAAAATTTAATACCTATGTTTTCCTTTAAAAAAAAACTGCACACCTGTAGATGTGGTCAAACTTTTAATATAAGTGTCTCGACGTTTAAACACAGGTGCTAAAAATATTCATTCCAATTACTGGTCAGTCTTGAATTGAGACTTTATTTCACTATGCAGAAAAACAGAAATAATATACCTGTGCTTCTATGTGGAATCCTATCCTTCCTGGCACAATCCATCCATAAAGAACATTTTATGTATTATTTTCAAAGTGTCTTTTGATCCAAATTCATGAAATAAAATATTATCAAAGTTTCAAACTGTAAGCTTAATGTCTTTATTCACTCATTTATGATCTTAATATTTAGCACAGTGCCTGGCACATAGTAAGCACAGAATAAATGCTGACTGATACCTGGAACTATTACAGTATTGGTTCAAATTATATTGAGGATACATTATTGTAATCTGTATTTGTTTTATTTTCATCAATGCAGAATTTTCTCGATGTGTTTTTCAAGACCTGTAAAATATTTCAATGAACTAAAAAAGTGGGAAGCAAACAGATTTCAATGAAAAATATTTTCTGTGTGAAGTCAAAATAATAATATTGAAATAATCACAGTAAGATGGAATTAATATATCACTGAGGCTTTTCTACGGACATATACGCTGCAATAAAATATAAATCAACACCACTGTTCAACTGTAAAATGTAAAGTCAATTGATGAATACAATGTATCGGAAAAGGTAGAATCTAAAACATAGTATAGTAATGTATGTAGCCATATACAAATATGGATATACACAAAAATGTGTGCTATATTATTAAATGCATGTCCCTGTTTCTGGCGAATATAATTTAATTAGAAATATTTAATTTAAAATAATTATAAAGCAAAATACTATCAATTTTGAATTTCCTTTTTTATTAATTTTTCCAAACTACTCAATTCTCTACCAAACATACCAAAAATTCTTAAATCAACAAGAAACCTATGTTTATCACATCCTTTGCTTGAATCAAATTAAAAAGTGATAACTACAACTATACTGTAGTCTCATTAAAAAAAAATCTTTGAAACTTTCATGAGCTACACTGAGGGTGTTATATAGAAAGTGGATAGGACTATATGGTTTACAGACTTTTCCTCTATATTTGGACAGCAGTAATGAGTGATCTCTTTAATAGAACAATAATCCATCAAATGAAAAAGGAACCATTGTTTTCCTAGCTTACAGCCTTAAACATCTGAACAATAACTTAGAAAACATGACAAAGATGTCATGCAATTTAAACTAAGACTACATACATAAGCCAAAGAATCCCTTTTTCCAATAAAGAAACATAAGGAAAAAGGACATTCACAGGATTTGGTGTGTCTGCCCAAATATAACTTTCCACCATAATTAGTGCTTACTACCTCTTTGGGAGGAGCTTACCCCACGTGTCACTTCATGTAACAAGTGAACAAACAGTATAAATACAACAGGGTGATTCTTGAAAGGACAACTTCTGCACTTCTCACTGGAGTGGAGGTACACACTGAGGAAGACTGACAAACAATCTGTTAAGAATTCTGGCATTCTGGTAGGTCTATAATTTGACTCAAATTCATCTGTCATCCATTTTAACTTGCAAAGCATAAACTTTAAGGAATTGATATTTATTCTATACAGATAAATATCAAATTGTCATGCCTCTAAAACTTAGCTTGAAAAGTTCTACTAGTCTGTAAACTAAAATGATGTTAATATGACTTACAGTTAACTGGTTCTACTGCTGATTTAGTGTTATTTTGAAGTTTCAGCTCTTGACTATTTCAAAGATCATGAAATGTTTAAAATGTCATGAGTTTGTCATTCAATACCTCTCGAAGTTATGTATTCAATGCAAGTGTCAGACAAGACACAGAAAGTCCCCCAATTTTCAACAATTTATTCACCTTCTTGAAAATAATTTCAAAATAAGATAGAAACTGGCCCTGTGATTCTATTGGTATAGAAACATACTTATGTAGGTTGTGGGCCCCTTATATGCAGATATATAGTCTTAGTGAGCTGTCTAGAGTGCTGAGAGATTGTTTCAAATTACAACTAAGAAACATACTTAGAAAACAAAGAAGCATGAACTGCCATTAATTTAAGAAATATATTCAATAGGATGCTAAAAAAAAAAAGTAGCAGAGTAAACCTTAATGTACTAAAAATTCATTTGTGAAATACTCAAAGAGGGTGACATGATCAAGACAACAAAACATGTGTGTGCATATATATGTATGTATTTTACATGTGTGTATATATAAAATAATTCTTTTCTTTTTGCAGAATTAGTCTGGGAATATGCTGTTACAAATAGCCTTTTTGCTGCTAATCTCTAATTTTGCTCATGGTGGGTTTTATGCTGAACGATTCCAATCCCCTACGGGAATAAAGGGGCCACCACCCAATGCAAAGGCACAGTTTTTTATTCCTTACACCATAAACAGTAAAGGTAAGCCAAAATACTTCTTTGGTTTTACTAAGCAGTTATTATTATCATTACATGATTATGATGATTTTTTTCCTTTCTTGTTATTTCTACTTAATAACTATTAATCCTATGATTGGTATCAGTTGTTTTCAATTTCCTAAATGAGCCCAGATTGTTACAGTGATTTGAGAGAAAAGAAAGTTTACAGAATAGCATTAACAACACTCATATATACAGTGGAAATGGCACACTAAGTATTTCTGAATTCTCTTGTTTGCATTTACTTTCCCAAATGATGCTGTGGCAAAAATAAGCATAGTTATTTAAAAAAAAAATTATCCAAAAGGATTCAACAAAAATATCTTCAATCAAAATGAATCACCCAATTTATAAATGAGAGAACAGTTAAGCTAAAGGTTTTGCATGCCTAAACAATTTCTTCACTAATTCACTCCACAAACATTTATTAAACTCTTCTTATATGCCAGGTATTATACTAAAAGCCAGGATATTCAGATAAAAACAATGAGAAATATAATTCCTAAATTTGCTATAAATCAGCTAACACCTGAACATGTAACTGAATTTTAGTAAGAAAGACTGTTAGAAACTGTTTTAACCAACCTAAGGAAAAGGATTTAATACATAGATTAGTTAGCAACATTAAACAATGGTTATTCATTCAATAAGATTAACAGTCTTTACAAAATTCCATAATTCTGATAACCAAATATGACATAACTAACATTCACTAAGCTTCTAACACAAATTTCAAGTGCTCTATATCCTTTCATCAAATAGCACCTGAAAACTGGCAAGTTTAACATTTTGTTTTGTCACATGTCTTATTAGAAGGTTTACTTCAAGTAAAATGCTAATCAAAACATCAAAAATAACAAAATATATTGAAATATTTAACATAAAGTACAAAATGATGTATTAAATGTTTAATATGGAAGATAAAATTGTCTAAAATCATTTTGGTTCAATAACATGTATTACTCATTCAATGCCATTAAAAATACCTGTTAGAAAATGTCCAAATGAATACTTACTATAGGGTAAGACAGACCTTTTCCCCCCAAAATAAACTGAACTAATTTGTTATGACTATCAAATACTATTCTTCCTGCTTCAAAGCTAGTTCTCCCCACTACATATTGCTCTCATTCAATAGGGAGCAATCTTTTTGAACATATTACAAATCATGTAAAGGGATTTTGTTCTCAAGAAACCCAACTATGAAACTGGAATTTCTTCCTCTTCCAATAATGGAAACTTACATCTTTATAAAACAAATCCATTTGCTTAATAAGCTCCTCTATGTCTCTGGAATAACATACTGCAAGATTTTAGGGGCTTTACTCAATGAAGAGTATCTCCAAAAAATACATCTGCTATGTTCATTTAGTGATAACAGGTCTATTTTCCCATATTGACATCTACTGCATATTTTGGGGGGGAAATGAAAACCCTGTATTAAAAACAGCACTGTCTTAAAAATGTAGTAAATATTTTATAACATATGTTCCTCAGGTGGGTGGTATTATAAGATAAGGACAGGAACAGAACCAATTATGGTACTCAAAAAGGAAAATTCTATATAAGAAAACTCTACCTAATGTGAGTCAGCATTAAAAGAGTTACTTAGGGCACTGACAGATTAATTAACTTGCTCTGGGTCACATAGTTCACACATCAGAGTAGGGACCTAAAAACTGAGGACTTCCTGACTTTAAGGACAGATCTTTATCCACTACAGCAAAATGCCTCTTAGAAAGGTAGAGTTATAGTGAAGGAAAGAGAGGAAAGGAAGAAGGGAGGAAGGGAGAAAGGGGAAGAAAGGAGGAGAGGGAGAGAGACAGAGAGAGAGAGAGGAAAAGAAGGAAGGAAGAAAGAAAGAAAGAAAGAAAGAAAGAAAGAAAGAAAGAAAGAAAG
>NW_027187391.1:34444421-34481041 GCF_028583685.1 Petaurus breviceps papuanus
AAGAAAGAAAGAAAGAAAGAAAGAAAGAAAGAAAGAAAGAAAGAAAGAAAGAAAGAAAGAAAGAAAGAAAGAAAGAAAGAAAGAAAGAAAAAAGGAAGAGAAAAGAAGTGACAAATAGAAAAGAGGAGAGAAAAAGAGGAAGAAAAAGAAAATAAGTCATTTTTACTTTTGTAAAGTAAATGTGATGTAAGGAATAGAACTTGAATTACTTTTAAAATTCTGTCAACTTTGAAATAAACACCTGACTTTGTTGTATTACAAAGTTGACCCAGGGGGCGGCTAGGTGGCACAGTGAATAGAGCACCGGCCCTGGAGTCAGGGGTACCTGGGTTCGGATCCAGCCTCAGATACTTAACACACACACACACACACACACACACACACACACACACACACACACACACACAAACCTAGCTGTGTGACCTTGGGCAAGTCAACCCCCATTGCCCTCTAAAAAAAAAAATTAAAAAAAATTTAATAAATCTCATTAAAAAAAAAAGTTGACTTAGATTCCAACAAAGCTTGTGAGTTTTTTACTATTACACAAAATATCACAGTGAAAATTAAAGAACATTGTAACATACTTGGAGCCATTAAAGATATAGATGCTGTTAGAAAAAATTGTCAGCTCACTTTTAGGAACTGAAAACAGTTATCTAGTTCCCTTCCACTTTTAAAAATATTAATATTGAACAGTTATAGAAGAAGAAAGTGTGGCCTAGTGGACAGAAAGTTGACCTCAAAGCCCAGAAGGCCCCTGTTTAAGTCTTGCCTCTTACACAGACTTGCTTCATGATCCTCTGCAGTTCTTTTAGCCTTTCAGTGCTCTAGGCAACTTTAAGACTAGGTACTATGCTGCACCACTGCACTGGGATATTTTAGGTAAATGAAGTTTCTGACAGGTTTTCTTTTGTTCATTTTGCTTTTTTAAAAAAAAAATTCTTCTCTCATTTAAAATGTCAGGCCTAAGGGAAATATAGTGCTTGGTCTGTATTGTGTCATGATTTCATTGCCAGGGCACTACTGCATTAACATTCCATCCAAGACAACATGTGCTTTGAGCCCTGCCATGCTTCAGAAGACATAATCGGCTCATTTTTTTTTTTACATAGACAAAAATCTTCCTATTGATAAAAAAAGGAATAAAAAAAAAGGATTACATATTAAATAGGTTATGGTTAAGGTTAAGTCTTGGGGGGTGGTGAATAGGGAAATCTTTCCAAGGGCCTTATTTCATGCTATGGAGAAATAAGACAATTGATTTTAAGCTTCATTTTCCTCATTTTTTTTTTGTAAACAGCATTTTATCCTTTCTTATTACATGTAAAGATTTTCCTCATTAAAAAAAGAGTTCTGTATGATAATTTCCAGAATAAAAAACAAAGAGTAATACAGAAGGTTTGGTTTGGAAAAAGAATGGCTATTATTAAAGACTGTGTCTGTCTGTCAGGTGCGGCAGCAAATAAAAGTGAAGTAAACCATCTCACATTTAGGTCAAAAGTGATGTGCTTTACAATGACTCCAGATGGAAAAATAACAATAAGGAAAGTGTGTAGGTGAGATGCCATTATAGAAAAGAGGTCCCAGTGGAGGAGAAATATGAGTGTGTAATTCTCATCACATGCCATCTGGTTGCCACAAACTTGACATTTTGCTTTGCTACATGTCCTGCATATGTTAAAAGCTAGTGATTCCATTCTATCAATCCGTGATAAACCATACTCTCCCAGGCATTTCACCACTGACTGATAGCTCATTCCAGTTACTTTCTCTTCTTCCCTGAAACCTCTATTCTATATTGATTCTACTTTTAAGGGAGAGAAATTAATTTAAAAAATTTAAGTAAAAACTTACTACTTGAAGATAGTACCTTTTCATTGACTTAGATAGTTACTGGTTTCTCTCCCTTACATTCTTTTCATAATAACAGCTCTTATACTTATGAAAAGCTTTAAGGTTTACCAAAATACATGCCTCACAATAGTGCTGTGAGGTACAGAATAAAAGAATTATTTTTCTCACTTGACACATGCCCATGGTGATACAGCTAATGTCAAAGGCAGTACTTTAACAGGGTTTTTTTTTGACTCTCAATACTATTATTTGTTCCATTAGACTACACTTTTCATAATGTAAATGATTTTTTTTCAATTTACCAATTGGATTTTTCCTTATTCTACCATCCTAATAGTCAATAAAAAGCTAACACCTTAAATAAAATAAATACCAAGTAATTGGGGCACTTTGGGGGCCATATTCATTTATACTATCAGATCATGAAGACACAATTCAATCCACTGTCATCACAGTAGCTAGTGGAGTTTTAAAGCTTTTTTATGTGTCTGATGGACCACTTTATCAGCCTGGTGAGGCCTATGGTCTCCTTCTGAAAATAAGGCTTTTAAATGCATAAAATAAAATACATAAGATTACAAAGGAAAACAAATCATATTGAAATAAAGTTGTCTTTTTTTCCCCATCCAAGTTCCTTGACTCCCTGAAATCTACTTTCAAGGGATTTCTAGACCCCAGCTCTAAAGTTCCATTAACAACTGACTCCATTGAAACAAAAATAGGCTACTTCATTTTTTCTCTTTGAGGCTGGGGAGATGGGAATGGGGAAATTGTGGACTTGTGATTTTATCAATATAAGAGACTATCTGATATGGCAGCTCTCTCAACCCATGCAAATATGTAATATTTCCATAGCACTTACCTTCTTAGAAAGCTGCCTAGGACACCACAAGGCTACTATTACTTGTCTATAGTCACAATCTATTATTTAGCAGAGGCAGGACTTGAACCCAGGTCTTCCTGACTCTAAGCTAATGTGAAGTCATGTTATTTGCTTAATTCAACAAAAATCCCTACCATGAAAAATGACAGACCAGTAAGCTAGAGCCTCTTGCACTGTTTAGAAAGTCTAGCAAATTCCATTTCTGTGGCACAGACTGCTCTGCTTTCAGATATCTGAAAGAAAGGCAATAATGAATAAGGGTTACATACTACCAACCTGTTTCATCCAGGCCTCAAATACAGTGTTAAATTTACACCAACCAAAGGGAAGCAGGAAGCCATGACTTTATACTTAAAGTAATAAACTATTTGAAAGTTGCTCAAACTCCTGCTACTCTAGCAATTTAAGGAGAGTTAATGTGGATAAGATCTTCTTTATATTATACTAATAGCATATTTGTAGGTATCTGTGACACAAATTCATTTTCTTACAAATGCAACCACAAAACTAGACAAATGTGAACATCTGTTTCTGAAAGTTTTGTTCAATCAACTGGGCTGTCTAAAATAATATCACAATTATGATGTCTTCAATAGAATTTGAATGTAATTCAATTTTAAGTGTCTGCTGAGCAACTACTATGTGTTTTTTTTGGGGGGGTGTGGTAAGCAAGGGAGGTTAAGTGACATAGGGTCACACAGCTAGTAACTGTCAAGTATCTGAGGCTGGATTTGAAATGTGGTCCTGACTCCAGTCTGTGCTCTATCCACTGGGCTACTTAGCTGCACCTCCCCCCGCTTCTTTTATCTTAATGTGCTTTTCTATTCTTCATTGATATAAATGGATATAAATCTGACCTTTGACACTTACTAGACACTGTGTGACCCTGGGCAAGTCACTTAGCCCTGTTTGACTCAGTTCCTCATCTGTAAAATGACCTGGAGAAGGAAATGGCAAACCACTGCAGTATCTTTGTCAACCAAATGGGAACACAAAGAATAGGACACAACTCCAACAGCCCCAACAAAAACAAATTACAGGTAGCAGTAAGTCAAAATATCAATAGCATCAGTGTTCACTACAAAATGAAAAACTAAAAATTAAAATACACTATCATTCATAATTATGATGGAAAATCCTAAATAAAATACATAAATCAAGTTAACAATAGAAATCAAAACAGACCCCTCATCAATTTATAAACAAAAGCATGTATTTACATTTTCAAAATGAATACATGTAGAAAAATGTAGATTCTTCCAAACTGAACATTATGGTCTATAACTAAATAGAGCCAAAAAAATTAAACCATGTTCGACACTAAGTTGCATCACAACAAGTTTCATAATGTGACTGGCAGACTATGATTCCATCTTTGTGGAAGCATCCCAACATTTCAATATGCTAATGCGACTTTTCTTAAGGATGGTATTGCTGTTGTTCAGTTTTTCCATCATGACCCTGTGGAACATACTATCCATTGGAGTTTTCTTGGCAAAGATATTGGAGTGGTTTGCTATTTCCTTCTCCAATGCATTATGACAGAGGTTAAGTGACTTGCTCAGGGCCACACTGCTAGTAAGTATCTGATACTGTTTTTTCAACTCAGTTCTTCCTGACAGCAGGCCTAGCACTCTATTGAGCCACCTAGCTGCTAAGCATGGCATTACCTTCATCTTAATTTAATCAAATTGGTGGATGGCAGCCTACTAATTTTACAATGGAAGAAGCCATCTCATAACTAAGTAAGCAGTTCATACAACTGTGCATTTTGGAGAGATGAAGTCTGATTCACATTACAGGACTATACCCAGCACAATGGACACCAATATTCCAAAAAAGTTCTGCCTCTGAGTGGATGACTCTACCCTTTCATTACTGTCATCACAGATTATGTACCTTTTCACTCTATAAGAGTTCTAGATTATTTTATTGTGTTTTGAACAAAATCACAGCTTTATCTACATACCAAAGTTACAGATCTACAAAAACTAATGACCAAGATTTTGCTTTAGAAAAGGATGTTCTTAAATTGTTAGGATAACCCATCAATTATTTTCCGTCAGTATCTTAGGAAATCATCTATTATGATTTTTTTTAAGACTATCAAGATAAGAGCAGTCTGAAATAGGCCAAAATTTTTCATAGAAGCACTTTTTTTTTACAGCCTACCTCTGACATGACTTCTCTTTTGACTATATTAGCAGCTTAATTTTTACATAAAAATGTCTCCTTTAAAGAGACATTGCTAACCTCCATTTACTATGGTTTAACATTTGTTTTCAAACTGTTTTATGCTAAAAATACAGGAGAGAAACATCTCTCCTCTGTCCTACTTGTAACTTGCAGTATGTGTGTGTGTGTGTGTGTGTGCACATGCATGCACACAACACAAAGAATAATTTAGCTATCTCAGGGCTTCATTTCCAAATTCTACTTGTTAACAGGGATAGAGAATTTACCTGTAATTATTTTATACCCATATAGTGAACTCCTGGATACAGCCATATAGTGAACTCCTGGATACAGAAATTCTACCAAGTCAGGTTAGCACCTAGAGTACTGAAAGATTAAGAGAATCACCCAGCATCATACAGGCAGTATGTGTTAGAGGCAGGACATGATCTCAGATCTTCCCGGCTCTGAAGTTGGCTTTCTTTCTTTCTTTCGCTCTTTCTTCCTTGTTTCCTTCTTTCTTTCTTTCTCCCTTCCTTTCTTTCTCATTCTGTCTTTCATTTATTAATAAAATTATATATACAATATTATTACATAAAAATATTACATATAATTATACACTACTATATTATTACATATATGTAAAATATCACATAAAGTGTATTTTAAAACTTTGTGTGTACATGTGTGTATATGTGTACATATATTTGTATATATTTTACATATGTATGTATACACATACAAAGAAATACAGATAGGCATTGAAATTAATCAACAAAATAACATATATCAAAGATCAACATATAAGAAAAATGTATCTAGATCTGTTACCTGGAAGACTTTTTTCTTGAATATGGGTTGTTCATCAGAACAAAATGGTGTTTACTCACCTTAGTAAAGTGATCAATTATTTTCTTTTTTTTTTGGCGGGCAATTGGGGTTAAGTGACTTGCCCAAAGTCACATGGCTGGTAAGTGTGTTAAGCGTCTGGGGTCAGATTTGAACTCAGGTCCTCCTGACTTCAGGGCCGGTGCTCTATTCACTGCGCCACCTAGCCACCCCATGATCAATCATTTTCATGTTGACTTTTACGTCTGGCTAATAGTTGGAGTTCTTTCTAGCAATCACAACAAGTTAGCTGAATGAAACAAAAACTACAGCTGTTCTGATGCTTCTGTTGGGTAGTACAGTGGAAAGAGTATTGCTGTGAAGTCAAAGCCTGGGCTTCAAATATTATCACCTCTTGTGTGACCTTGGATAAGTCACTGAGTGGCTCTGGGTCTCCATTTCCTTATCTTTAAAACAAAGGAGTTGGACTAGAGGTCCTTTGTGGTCTTTACCAACTCTATATCCATTATCTTATTATTAGTGGACATTAGGCTTCAGCTAAGATATACACACACACACACACATACACACACATACATGTACACATAATTCCACTATTTACAAAATGAATGCTACACAAGTTTCTTCTTTTGCAGGCCTCTCTTCTGTCTATACTGTCAGCCTTAGTTATCTTAAAAATTCTCAGGTCTTAAATTTTTACCTCTGTGCCTACAATTCCCAAATACATCTCAACCCTAAACCTTTCCAGGGTGTCAGTCTCATATTTCCCATTACTTGCTGAGCTGTTGCACGGATTAAATGAGATGCTATATGACATATGCTTTGCAAACTTCAAAATGCTACATAAAATCTTTATTATCTGTATCTAGATAACCCATCAACATTCAAAGTCGATATATGAAGAACTGAATTAACTGTCTTCCCACCTAAACTTTTCCCTCTTTGCCCATGATCCTGTTAAAGGCATCATGATCCTGTCACAGAAATTATGGAGCCAAAATCATTTTTCATCCTTCCCTGTCTTTTACTTCCAACCAGATGCTAAGAACTATCATTACTATCTCCGCAACCTCTCATATCCAGCATTTCCTCTCTACTACTACAACCATGCTAATTTAGTCATTTATTTCTTTTTACATAAATTACTGCAAAATCCAGTTTTCTTGCCTTATCCTTCCTTTATACAATGTTATGATTGTTACTCTACTAAAAAAAATAGTGGCTCCCTATTACCTATGGTGTGAAGTGTAAGCAACTGAACACCAAGGCCCACTAAAGAATGGATCCAACTTCCTTTTCTAGCTTTATGTCTTATATACTCAATATTTCAGCCAAATTAGATTTTCCATTTCCAGGGCGGCTAGGTGGAGCAGTGAATAGATCACCAGCCCTGGAGTCAGGAGGACCTGAGTTCAAATCTGACCTCAGACACTTAACACAAAAAACTAACTGTGTGATCTTGGGCAAGTCACTTAACCCCAATTGCCCTCCAAAAAGAAAAAGTAAAAAAAAGATTTTCCATTTCCCATTCTCACGTCATTTCCCACATCTGTGCCTTTGCTTAGTCTAGCTCTTAGGCATAAAATGTACTTTTCTACCTTTCTTCTTCATCTCCATATCTGCTGGTGCTCCTCCTTCAGTTCAAAGCCCAACTCGAGAGGCCACCTCTTCAATGGCACCCCACCATTAAAAACTATTCTCTCCCTCAAACTGCTCATAGAACTTCCCTCAGGTCCCTCCTTTGCACTTCCTACTCTCAAATACAGCACTATTACATGCATATTTATCCTTTCGTTAGTAAATAAGCTCCTCCCGATCCAGACCCCCAGGGGTATATCTTTGTATCTGAGAGTCTAGCACAGGGTCTAGCATGTAACAGGTCCAGAACTGGTTGAACTGAATGGATTCTGCTCTGCATTTCTATATGTACTATATATAGGCTTAAAACAAAAACTTATCAATTACTGAGAAAATCTCCACCCCAGGTCACAATGAATGCTCCCAGATTCATTTGTTTATACTTTTTATATACAAGTACTGCACACAAGACACAATGCTAGGCACTAAAGGCAGAAAACACAAGTTTTGCACTCATAGAGCTAATAATGGCAGTGAGGCTTTTATAAAAAAAAAATGAAGTTTATGAATATTGATTTGCCTTAAGTAAAAGCTCCAAATAAGCCTAATTTAAGCACATTTATTGGTTCATGAACATAGGGTCATAGCTTTAACGATGGAAGAGAAGCCTTATTTTACAGAGGAGAAAACTGAGGCTTTAGAACATTAAGGGACTTGTTCAGGGTCTCAGAAGTAGTAAACCGCAGAGCTTCTTTATATCCTAAAAAGAATATTAAGATTACCCCCTCATTTCTAGCTCCCTAATGATGCTTTCTTTTGATCCTGTCTCAATAAAAGAAAGGATAAGGTTCACTATTAGCTTTGAGAATAGAAGAAGATTCCAGCTGATGTCCAACCTAAACCTGAACTTCATTCAATATAGGCTGGCCAGTCAGTCAACAAGCATTTATTGAACACCTACTATATGCCAGGCACTGTGTTAAGTGTTGGGGATACAAAGAAGGTAAAAGACAGTTCCTGCTTTTAAAAGCATCTCCACATTGTAACAAATGTGTTTCTCATTAAAACTATTAGCTTTTATGGAAAAAAAAATCACTATAGTCAAACCTTTTCAAATTTATTCTGCCTTTGCAGTCTCTACCTCTGATATGTTTGGTTTTGCTAGTACATCTATACATGTATAGGTATAGCTATATTCCTACATATTATATACACATGTAGATATATTCTCATATATGTACACACATGTATGTGTATATGCATGCATGTACAAGCATATATACAAACTATATATATCACTATATATAGGTATGTCTATATATATACTGCAAAGAAAATGTAAGAACACATAGTCGGAACGATTTCCACTGAATTCTCAATTTCTGGTAGACTATGAGGGGAATAAATATATATATTTTTTTCATTTTTGTACTCAGTGCAAAGCACAAGAATTTTCATAAAATCAGCATTTAATAAATGTTTATTGAATTGTTAAAGTGAATATATTTTACAATTCCATTGTAGCCCAATGGAAGTTGTAATGAATGGAAGTATCTACTGTACTTTGTGTGGTTATCACAATAGGTTACCAGAGAGTTGTAAATTCACCTTCTTTATATGACTTTTAAAATGAGTTTTTATTTTGTTGAGGGTTTGGGTTTCGATTATTCCTAAAAGCAGGGAAATTAATTAGATGGCACCAAAACTTTTTTTTAGCTTTGTGATTTATAATGTGGGAAGAGTGATTTTTCCCAAAAATCCTAATTTTTCCATTTTGTGTATATGTGTCTTTAATGTCTTTTAGGCATACCAATAAGAGGAGAACAAGGTCTTCCTGGACCACCAGGCCCCACAGGCCCCCGTGGACAGCCTGGACCTTCTGGACCTCCAGGAAAGCCAGGCTATGGAAGCCCAGGGCCTCAAGGGCAGCCGGGTATGCCAGGACCACCAGGACTCTCTGCAGTTGGGAAACCAGGCTTGCCAGGTCTCCCAGGAAAGCCAGGTGAGAGAGGACCATATGGAGAGAAAGGAGATGTTGGACCTGCTGGTTTACCAGGGCCAAGAGGACCGCCGGGACCTTCTGGAATTCCTGGTCCGGCTGGGCTATCTGTTCCAGGCAAACCAGGACCACAAGGACCAACAGGGGCCCCAGGACCAAGGGGTCTTCCTGGAGAAAAAGGTGTACCAGGCATCCCTGGTATGAATGGACAGAAGGGGGAAAATGGATATGGAATTCCTGGAAGACCAGGTGAGAGAGGCCATCCAGGTCCACAGGGTCCCATGGGGCCTCCAGGGCTTGCTGGAGTAGGGAAAAGGGGAGAAAATGGATTTCCAGGACAGCCTGGTGCTAAAGGAGACAGAGGTTTCCCAGGGGAAATAGGACCACCTGGCCTACCAGGTCCCCAAGGTCCTCGTGGAGAACCCGGAGCAGCAGGAATAGGAAAGCCAGGAATCAATGGAGCACCAGGATTGCCAGGAACACCTGGAGCCAAAGGTCTTCCAGGAGCTCCAGGAATAGCGGGCATGCCAGGTACTCCTGGATTTGGTAAACCAGGCTTACCCGGGATGAAAGGGCAGAGGGGACCTGAAGGCCTTCCGGGGGCTCCAGGAGTCAAAGGGGAACAAGGTCCAGCAGGCCACCCAGGGGAACCAGGCTTGGATGGGCCCCCAGGACACATGGGACCCCAAGGACCAAAAGGAATACCAGGTAACCATGGCATTCCTGGTTCTAAAGGGGAGGCAGGACCAATAGGCCCAGCAGGGTACCCAGGTGCCAAGGGAGAGAGAGGCCTACCTGGGTTAGAAGGAAAACCAGGTTACCCAGGAGAACCAGGTCTCAATGGTCCCAAGGGAAACCCAGGTTTACCAGGCCCAAAAGGGGACACTGGACTGGGGGGTTCTCCTGGTTTACCAGGCCCCGTAGGAGCAGCTGGAGCAAAGGGGATACCAGGACACAATGGTGAGCCAGGTGCTAGGGGAGCCCCTGGAATACCAGGAACAAGAGGCCCAATTGGGCCACCAGGAATTCCAGGATTCCCTGGGACTAAAGGAGACCCAGGAAGTCCAGGCCTGCCTGGCCCAGCTGGTATTGCAACTAAAGGACTCAATGGCCCAATGGGGCCACCAGGGCTACCAGGTCCAAGAGGCCATAATGGAGAGCCTGGACGCCCAGGGCCCCCAGGACCTCCAGGCCCACCAGGTCAAGCAATCACGCCAGAGGGCTTTATAAAAGCTGGACAAAGGCCAAGCTTATCAGGGACACCTCTAGTAAGTGCAAATCAGGGTATAACAGGAATGCCTGTGTCAGCTTTCACAGTTATCCTCTCCAAAGCCTACCCAGCAATAGGTACCCCAATTCCATTTGACAAAATTGTCTATAACAGGCAACAACACTATGATCCAAGAACTGGAATTTTTACCTGTAGGATACCAGGTCTATACTATTTCTCCTACCATGTACATGTGAAAGGGAATCATGTGTGGGTAGGTCTGTATAAGAATGGAACTCCCATAATGTATACCTATGATGAATATACAAAAGGATACTTGGATCAGGCTTCCGGGAGCACCATTTTAGATCTCACAGAAAACGATCAAGTATGGCTACAGCTACCAAACACAGAATCCAATGGTTTATATTCTTCTGAGTATGTTCATTCATCTTTCTCAGGATTTTTATTTGCTTTAATATAAAAATAGGCTGCATAGTTAGTCTACGTTGTCTGCTTGAAAAAGGTTTTTAATGAGGTGTTTTCCTAGAAGACACTCCCTCCCAACACTATAACTTTGTAAAAATTGACTACTTTTCAAATGTCTGGGAAATGCAAATTTACCATTAGAAACATGAGCTGAAAAATAATATAATAAATTGCAAATGAAGATCACTCTTATTTTAGGGATTTCTAGTAATTATGTTTAAGATACCCTAATGTGTTATGTGAAATCATGTGATATTGTGAAATTTAACTCTACCTGTACTGTAATTCACTAAAAGAAACATAGCCTCAAAATGGAATTATCTTTTAGAGACAAGAAGTTTCTAGAATGAAAGTAGATAAATTTACATAATAGTCTTCAGGAGATTCATTTTAACTATCAGAAACTGCTGAGTTTATCCAAATCTTTTATATAAATTCTTAACACTACAACAAAATGTAACTTTGGAACTTTCAAGCTTAAAAATAGAGCTAATTTAAACACCTTTTTCCCCACAATGTGCATGTTCCTTATCTGTCTAAAAGCAAATTAAACAAAAACTTCAAATTTTAAAGGAAGAACACCTTTAAGGCCCACACTGAAAATGTTTTGAACTTAAAATATATAAAACAATCTACAAAATGTGTCTTAAAAGTGAAATATATACCAACATCCAAATTATATTTGAAAAGAGAAAAGTTGGCCCTTTGATTGATGGCTTTACAAAAAAAAAAAATTAATGTAAAAAAAAAATCCAAACACAAAAATAAGAGTCTTAGAAGAAAAAGATTTTTAGTCCAAGACGAATTTGATTTCAGAAATTTGACAATATCTTTCAAAACATGCCAAAATCTAACCACTAACATTAGCACATTTTGGAGACATTTAGAAAAAGGTACTGTATATCACTAGTAAACTTGAACACACAAATTTGAAGGGCGCTGTACCCTACAGCACTTTCTGATGATGCATTCTGAGAAGGGTGCATTCAAATGTTTCCCTACAATGGTGCTTGTATGAATAATAAAGTAAAAGTGTTCTAGTCAAACTGAAAACCCAAAAAACCCTACTACATTAAACCATTTCTGCTATACAAGGTGCTTATTCTTCAACCACCTCAAAAATTCATTTGGTAGCTGAGAAGTCTTCTTACTTGCTACCTTCAAAGTATGGAAAGAAGTCCTGTGACAAGATGACCCTCTCAAGTTAAGAATGTGAAATGGTGGTATTTCCTTCCAATTCATTTAAGGCAGTTGGTGCAGATGAAAGCTATGTGCAATCAATTGGTTCACATGATTACTGTTTTTGTCATTGGAAAGTACCTTTTATTACTTGGTTCCTTGGCTTTATTATGTGAAATATTTTGTTCATTGGATACTTTTTACAAATGAAATGTCTTAAGTATTTACAGTACGTTAGTCTACTTCATGTCTTCCATTTACATGAATTTCAGTGGAATTACAACTAGCATCAAAGGCTTCAACAGTCCAAATAGAGCTTATTTATGCTCTGTATTATATTTGTATAGTGCTGTTTCAAAAATCCCATGACAAACCTGAATCTTTTGAAAGCACAAATGCTTTCACCTGCTCTTTAATTATACTGCAATAAAACCAAGAGAATGGATTTTTATGTCGAATTCATCTGAAACCAGCACATTTGCTATTCTAATGTGTTCTTTCAATGCTTTTTGTTTTTCAAAGTTAACAGAATGTAAACCAATAAACTGGTGGACATCTTTAAAAGCTGACTTGGGACATGCTTCTTTATTGACACTCATCTGTTACCACAAATGCTGCATTTTGACTTGATAACAAATAAAAGCAATTAGTCAATTAAAAACTGTCATCAACTATAATAAAAGAATGGTGAAGTCCTGAGCCATACAGTTGTTGAGAAATTAACACTCAAATGCCCACAGCTAAGTGCAAAGAAGTTGGCCTTCTCACCCCCACCCCCCAAAAAACTTCTCTCACCTCCAAGTTACCAAGAGCAGCCTAGCAAATTCAAAAGTAATACACAATTGAGAGTCACTAAAAGTAGAAACACCCAAACTCAGAAAGGTGGCAAAAGTACAGGCCCAGGTGTATCATTTTCATTTCTGATAGCCTATCACAAAAATAGGAAACAATGAAACAAAACAATTTTTAAAAAGTAAATAACTGACAATTGGCAAAGGCTGGCAGACCCTTGACATGTACAAGTTAATACTGTGTTAACATTCACAATTCATCATCTTCAGGTATTACTACCCTTGTTGTGGGTCAGCCAACCTTCTTTCTCAAGTAAGAGTGGCTGGTTTCTCATGAGCAGACACTTTTCCAGAGGCTGCCCTGGTACTGAACCAGATGTACATGTCCATGCCAACAGTCATAGCAATCCTAAATCTGATGCTCTGGCCAGGAAATATCAAAATCAAGGCACTCACACTAGTGAGCACACCAGCAATATCAGTAGCCACCTACTCAAAATATGTTAGGGAGACTGAGAAAACAGCAATTGTTACAACACATTCAGTTCACAAAAAGATTAACCAATTAAAGTAAACGTAATACTGAATATAACATTTAAATAATGCCAATCTAATTAAGAGAAACAATAAAAGTAACTTCTAATTAAGTTGCCAAAAATTTTGAATAACATTCCAAGGAACTCACCTTTAAAAGCTGTTGTTTTATAATTATGGTGTATACTAGCAACAATATCCTTCCAAAAATCAAATGTTTCCAGGTTATTTTTCTGTAGAGGATCCAAAAAAGAAAAACAAATCAGTATCCTAATTTGTATATACAGGAAAAAAAAATGGTGCCTATGCAAATAACTCTAATTCTGTGTCCTACAGCAGAGATGCTAATATTTTAAAACAATAATCTTTCCCATCAATTGGGCAATTAGCAAAAAGTTGACAATTACCAATCAAAAACAGGATGGTCAAAAACAGATACCTGTGTATGTGACTGGTTGAGCTGTGAATTGGCCTAAATATTCTAGAAAGCAATTTAGAACAATGGAAAGAAAATGACCAAGTGACTCTTTCATCTTGAGGTCCCTACTGTGAGTCAAGTACCAGTATATCTCAAGTAGGTCAATGATAAAAAAAAAAAAAGAAAATGTTTCTTACAGCACTTTTTATAGTTGCAAAGAGCTGGAGATGAAGATTGGGGAATGGATAAACAAATAGATTAACATGATAGAATCAATCCATCAACAAGCATTTATGAAGTGCTTAATATGTGAAAAGGACTGTGTTAAGTTCCAGAGATAAAGGGAAAAAAATGAAATTATTCCTGACCCAAAGAGTGTACATTCTAACTGGGGAGACATAGCATGGATGTGCATATGTGTTTGTATGGATACTTACATACATGCACACGGAAGTTAAACAAAATGAACACAAAGTAGTTTGAAGAGGCTCCTAATAGAGCTGGTTGGGTCTAGGAAAGAATTTATAAAGAAGGTGGAATTTGAGCTACACTTGAGGCATTCCAGGAGGCAGAAGCAAGGAAGCACAATTTGCCAGGCATGGTGATCAACCAGGAAAAAGGCAAGAAGGAAGCCGAGAGAATATCATGTGTGAGGGACAGCAATTAGGTCAGAATGGCTGGAAACCAGAACGTGCAGGGGAAAAGAAATTTGTAAGAACACTGGAAAGTTAAGAGTTTTAAATACCAGACAAGAGTTTATATTTGATACTAGAGGCAACTGAGAATCATTTGGCTTTCTTGAGTAGGAGGAGATGTGATCAGATCTGTGTTTTAAGAAAATCATTTTGACAGCTAAGTGGAAGAAAAAAGGGAGTAGGGAGAGAAGCTTGAGGAACGAAATGGCTACTCCAACAGTTTAAATGAAAGGGTGAGGATGGTCTAAATCCAAGAATAGCAGCTATATGAATACAGAGTATATTTATGGAAGAGAAGATATGGAGTCAGAAACAAGATTTTGCAACTAACTGATTATATAGAATGAGTGAAAGTGAGGAGTCAAGGACGACACCAAAATTGCAAAACCAGGTGACCAGAATGGTGGTATACTCAATACTATTAGGGAAATTTACAAGAGGGACAAGTCTGGTGGAGAAGTCAATGAATTTAGATTTGGACATGCCATGTTTAAGATAGATGGCAACGCGACATTCATTTTGAAGGAATGCAAAAGGAAATTTGTGATGTAGGATGTGAGTCCAGGAGAGAGACCAAGAATGGATCTTCTACACAGTCATCTACATAGCATTAATTGAACTCAGGAGAGCAGATAAGTACACCAAGTGATAGGATGTAGAAAAGAAAAAAGGAAGACAACAAAAAAGGCTTGGGCTATAATCATAGTTAGAAGAGACTGAGAAGAAGCAGAGGTTGGAAAAGTACCTGAGAAAGTAACACTGTAAAACCCTAGAGAAAAGATGGTACAAAGGAGAAAGTAATTAACAGCATCAAATCCTGCAAAGTTCAAGAAAGATGAGGACAGAAAAAAAGGCCATTTGAACTGGCAATGAGAAATCATAAGTAACTTTGGAGAGAAGTTTCAGAGTGATAAGGTAGAGTCAAATTGCAGGGGGTAAAGAACAAAGAGAAGAGGAAACTGAGGCACCAAAAAGACATCTTTTCCAAGGACTCTGGCTGAGAAAGAGAGGAAAGATATAGGGATTTAGTGATTTTTTTTTAAGTGAGGGAGAATGTGGCCATATCTGTAGATAGCAGGGAAGGAAATCTATAAAAGGAAAGTTTAAAGGTATGAGGGTGGAGATGATAGTAGGGGCAGGTTTCTCTGAATCCCAATCATTTGTTATTTCTTATGAAGCAATATTTTATTACATTCAAATATCACAATTTATTCAACCATTCCCCAACTGAACGGCACCTGCTTTATTTCCTGTTCCTTGCTTCAAAAGTGATGCTTATAAATATATGTGAATATTTGGGTCTTTCCCCTCTGTATTTGATCTCTTTGAGTTATATAAGTACTAGTGGTATTGACAAGGCAAAAACTATATACAGTTTATTAATGTTTTTGCAGAAGAGGAAGCATAGTTTCAAATTGCCTTCCAGAATGGGTGGACCAATTTGTAGCTCCATCAATAATGTATTACTGTACCTATTTTCCTACATCCCAACATCTTTTTTTTGGGGGTGCTGGAGGGTGTCATCTTTGCCAATTTTATAAGTGCAAGGTGGTGCTTCAGAGAAATTTTAGTTTTCATTTCTATTATTAGTTATTTGGGGGCATTTTTATAGAGCTGTTGATATCTTGCATTTCCTCTTTTGAGGCTTTCATGTTCATATCCTTTGACCATTGGGGAATTGTTGGAGAACCACTCTTGTTGTTCTTATATGTTTGTATCAGTTCTCTAAACAACTCAGATGACAGATCTTTACAGGAAAAATTCACTGCAGATGTTTCCCCCGGTTTATTGCTTCTCTTCTATTGTTTGTACCCGACATCAAAATCGCGCATTTTCTCCGCTACGATCAGAGGTCTCTGTCCCCTGTTTGATCACAAACTCATCTTATAATCCACATTTATGGAAAGTACGTCCTTGCCTTCTCTATCTGTTTCTACCTAAGTCAGGTATCCAGTTTGAACTGAACAATAGATAGCATTAGAGGTTAATCTAGGCCTAATTTGTTCCAGACTGCCTTCCAATTTTCCCAGCAGTTTTTGTCGAATACTCTAGTAGCTGGTGTCTTGGGGTTTATAGAACACGAGGTAAGGATGCTAATGGGCTCTCTGTAACCTTCTAAAGATTATTTACAGTGGTTCAACAATCACACCTGCCATTTCTTTCAGTCCCCTGATATATTCATCTAGGACTGGTAACATTAATTCTTCAAGGACAGGTAGGGTTTTTTTTTAATCTCTTTATCTTGAATTTCAGGTCCCCGATACGAAATATTTTTCTTTTACTTTTCTTTGCAATCCAGAGATGATTTTACACAGGAGAGAAAGTAAAAAGTGAAATAACATTTGATTTCAAATACTTTCATTTGCTCCTCCTTTCCCACCTTCAGCTCCCATTTTTGTGTTATCTTCCCCCAAAAGAATGTAAACTTCTTACACACAAACATAAAAACAAAGATCAGGAGTAGAATAGGGAAAGTATATGTCTATATATGTATGTGTGTGTATGTGTTTATCTATATCTATACCTAAACATACCTGAGTTTAATTGTAGTCTCCTGGGGCGGGAAGCAGAGGAGAAAAAAGAGGAAAAAAGAACAAAATAAAAAGTGCACAGCAGAGAACAAAAGAAGCAAATGGAAGCAAAGGTGGACAGTTTTCAACACAAGAAGTAGTATTTATTAGATAGGTTTTCTTGAAATGGAAATTTGATGCTATATATTTTGAATCCTCTATTATGTTCTGCTGTACGTATGACATACTCTTTAAAATTTTTTATTTTTTAATATTTAAGTTTATAATGTTTCTTTTTCTTTTTTCTATTGTGTATTTAAGTTTTAGCGTTTAAGTCTAGAATTTTTAAGAATGGAAAAAAAAGAATGTAAAATCCTAGAGGGCAGGGATTATCTTTATGTTTCTATGAATATTCCCAGTGCTAATCAGAGTTCTTGGCACATGGTAAGTACTCAAATGCTGTTTTCCTTTCTTCTTTCTTTCCTTCCCTCTCTTTCTCCTCCTTCTTTCTTCCTCCCTTTTTCCTTGTCATTCCCTCCTTCCTTTCTCCCACTCACTCTTTCCTTCCTGTAATCTCACATCTATCCTGAGGTAATGTTCCTATCACTTCTTTGATCAACATCTTTTCTACAGAATAAAGTTTTTTAAAGCACTTTGGCTTGTATTTAGTTTCCTTTTGGCTTAATTCTGAGATTCAGTGCTCCTGACTTTATTCTTGGACACGTATTGTTACCCTCTTATATTCATCCCCTATTAAACAGCATTGCTTCTATCTTCTAATTTAAAAAAAAATTTAAATATTTAATATATATATGTATATATCATGGTCCAAAACAGTAGTCAATAATTCCCTTTTGCATTCATACTGCTCTCTTTAAATAGCTTCCTTATCAATTTTTTTATCCTCAGAATTCCATTCTTTAGAGTTTTGCAAGTCTTTCTAGGTTGACTTCCTCTGTAGAATTTTAGTCTGTGGAATCCTACTCACCCTCTCTCTGAACCATTTGAAATCTGCTCTCCCCCTATTTAGGATATGTGTCATTTAGGCCTGGCTTTCCTTTAAGAGAAATATCACGAGGGATCTCTTACTGTCAATACTCCTATTATTGTTTCTAATTCACCTGCATTTCATTTTTTGTTGGTCAGAATTGGGCCTTCAATAGCAGTTCCCCTCATCAACTTCATTTTTTTGAGAATGAAATTAATCATTATGGTAAGCCAAGAAGTTATCAGCTGCTCCTAGTCTGGCAAAGAAAGAACTCCAGCAGATGTCTGGATAAAGTTTGGCATCATCACCACATCATACCTCTGGGTCAGACTCATAAGCCGTTTCCTGAACTCCTTAGCTATTTTCTTTGTCTTGGTGGTCTAGAGTATACCATCATAACAATATTGCTTCTCTTTCCTTTTCTATTAATACTTATGCAAATTTCTCCTCCATGTTTCCCCCCTCACATTGCCAGATACCCTTAGGTCAGTTGACCTTTTTATACATGTTATCAATTTTATACATACAGTGGTAGCCTGCATACCTTTATTTATTCTGTTTGATGACCCAGTATCTTTCCAGAACTATATTCCAGATATGGGTCCCACCATACGAGGTCTCAGTAATGCTTAGAGTATGAAATTTGACCTTTTAGCATTTGTGTCTGTAGTTCCTTTGCTTACTGCCTGTACTTTCTGCATGTATACACACACACACACACACACACACAAACACACACATATATATGTAATAGGTACCTGAGGTCATGGATTTTATTTCTTGGATTTTGTATTTTGTAAACTGTTGGGTGACTTAACTGCTATTCTTCTCCTTGTGTTGTAGCTACTATCCAAGGGATCTAGCTTGCTGTAAGTAATTACAGGCATTCTTCTTTCTTCATCCCTTTTCATTTTAAATCCCTTTTGATTACAGAGGCAAGACTCCAGATAAATGCATTTTTGTCAGCCCTTTTCTGGATGTGTGCCATCCCTAGCCAAGAGCCCATCATAACCCAAAGTATGTGATTTTAAATCACATTCTCCAATACCACATTTCTAATCATTTATTCATTTCCGAGCTCTGACTTTCTTCTTAAAATATTTTTATTGATCTTTTGTTTTTGCTTTTTGCACATTCCCTAATATATCCTTTTTCTCTCCTCCTCTCAGAAGGCCCAGAGAGAAGTGTAAGATAACCCAGAGGTTTTCTTCCATAAAAAATACTTTTAAAAAGGAAAAAAAAAAGAGCAGAACTAACCAGCATATCAACCATCTACCATTATATGAAGTGTCCTTACAATCATGATGACCAATTCTGCAAAGAAGGGGACAAGCTTGATTATAATTTCACTTCACACAGCTAATTGATGTTACTGTTTTTCTTTACATTTAGGTTATTGTGGTCAATATCTATATGGTTTCCCTAGTTCTGAAATAACTTTGCATCAGTTCATACACAGCTTCCCAAGCTTCTCTATATTCTTTATATTTGTTATTTCTTACAGCCCAGTAACATTCCAAACCCTAAACCTGGATTATTTCCACCATTTACCTCTTCCACTCCTACTCACATATTGCTGAACAGAGCTAAAGCAAATCCAACAACTTTCCTGTTACTATAAATTTATGTTATCTAATCTCAAATGAGCCCTCAGTGCAGCAAGGCATCATTTTACTTTTCTTAATTGATTCCATATCCCACTTTTGACAGTGGCTGTTCCAAACCTATTATTTTGTCTTTAAGTCCCCCAGAATACATACATCTATAAATGTGTATATAGAGATACACACATGTACAAGTCTGGCATAAATGTTTATTTGTGTATACACACATATACATATGCATGTGTATAGTATGTGGGTATTGTGTGTACAAATGCACACACATACACACAGATACAGATAGTAGACAAGATATCCCAAGTCTCTGTGCAGCTTTAAGCTTTAATAGCTTAATGAATATGTATGTATATATGTGTAACTAAATGATCTGTAATATTTGGAAGTAATGAAACATTATTGTATGGTAAAAAATTATATGAGAAATTCTGAGAAACAAGATATATATTAATTGAAAAAAAAATGAAATAAGCAGACCCAAAAGAGTAATAAATATACTCTTTATTTTGGAGTAACTGAAAACCAACAATTGGCCTTGGGAAGAGATAATGAAGCATACCTCCCTCCCCAGAAAGGCAAATGACCACTACAGCAAAATGTTGTATATACTGTGAGATGTGGTCACTATATCAAATGTTTTTGTGTAAGTGGGGGAAGGAAAGGGAAGGAAATCATAATTTATATAGTGTGTATTATGTGCCAGGGACTATGCTAATTCCTTTATAAATATTATCTCTTTAATTCTCATAATGACCAGAGGAGGGAGGTACTGTTATTATTCCCATTTTACAGTTCAGTAAACTGAGGCAAATAAAAGTTAAGTGACTTGCATAGGGTTGACAGCTAATAGGTGTTTGAATAGATTTGAACTTAGTCAGGCCTTCCTGACTGGAGGCCTAGTGATCCAGACACTGAGCCACCTAGCTGCCCTCCTTAAGTAAGGGTTCACTTTGAAGGAGGGAGGGAAGAGAAAGGGGATCTTTTTTGTAAAAACATCAGTTACATTAAGACAAAATGCATCATTTTTTTTGAAAGAATAAGTCATGCCAAACTGGCCTTATTTCCTGCTTACATAGGGTTATCAGATTGGTAAATCATTGGGATACTTTAGAAGCAGCTTACATAGACTTCAGGCAAAGCATCTGACAAAGTATGCATTCCTATGGACAAGATGCTGAAAATATATGCTAGGTAATGCTAGTAACACATATTCAGAACTCATTGAAAGATGAAACTCAAAGCATAGTCATCAAGAGTTTGATATTAACTTAAAAGGAGGTCTACAATGGAGTGTCAGACCACTTTGTAGGCACCAAAAGTTTACAGTGTAGAAATTTTAAAGTTCAATCACAGAAGTGAAAAGAAAAGTAAAAATGTAAACATGAAATGATAAAGGACTGAACAAGGGAAAATAGCTTATATTCTAATATGAAGAGATGATACATGTGTTTCCTATGAACCTTTTCATCATTGGAGTCATAGAGGGAGTCTAATTAGATAAGGCCTGGAAGTGGTAATGATCTTAAGAGAAGACTGAAAAGAATGGGGAAAAGGAATACACTAAGGAGGGGAAGGGGAAGGAAAGTTAGGAAAAATTATCTCACATAATCAGATTGCAAAAGTAGACATCTCCACAAACAAGAAAGAGGAGATGGGAGGAATAGTTCACACTTGAATTTCACTACAGACACACACAGATTTGGGTATGGAAAAATATTTCACTCAACAAGGAAATACAATGAAGAGAAGAGAAAAGACAGCATGAAAAGAGAATAGATTAAGGGGGAAATCAGTCCTAAGCAAAGCAAATTCTATGGATATACAAAAACATTTTATTTTCTCACACATATGCTGTGTTTTCTAAGCTATCTTTATACATTTCATTCTAGTGAGGAAATTATGAAAAAATACCAAGTCAGACTACAGTGCTTTATATTTTCTTGTTCTAAACATCTGCACCCCCTGCTGGAGATTACTATGGTTGAAAAAAACTACTATTTAATCTCTACCAAAATACTGAGAAAATATTTGGCATCTGTCTTCTTCAATCACCACTGAAATTACAAAAGAGAAAAATGCTACTAATAAATTGAATAATAAAACCTCACTTCAAAGGGAATCAATATCTCTTTAAAGTTATAGTCAAGGATTTTATATGAAAAAGCAGGCTCTGATTCAGCACTTACCCTCGTTAAGCAATCCACAATCCTGGCGCAAAGAAGGGCTCCAGGAAGGTCAAAGTAGTTGTCAAAGAAATAATATTTTGCTGGCAAAATAGTAAAATGAAAATGAGTTATTTGTTAATCAGGTATCAACATGGATATTAAACTTGTACCAAAGCCAAGAAAATGTGGCTCAGTGACAGATTCTAGATGAACTAATACTCCTTTTCCACATGGAAATTATTCCACTGAAGGCTTTATTTCTTCTAATGAAATGTCTGTCTCTGAAGGCTCAATGAACAGGCAGCCAGTCATTTGACATCTAAACCTTCTTTGGAGTTCTCCTCTTGTCCCAGGAGCTGGGTATCTTCCCCTCATTTTTCAGTTTCCTTTTGCACCCTCTCTTATCCCCTGTAACAACAAGCACCCTAGCATACCCAGGACAGCTACTAGCAAAGGTTCTTATTGATCTGCTTTTGTAAAGGAAAGCAACTTTAAAGGAGGTCAACAATCTTACTTTAATTACATATGTGTATCTATATCTATATGTAATTCATTCAGTTTAGGGGAAAAAGTCAGCACCCTGAACTTCAGAGAAAATATAAACAAAAATTACAAGCAGAAAAAATACAGACAGAAAATAACACAAATCAACTGACGTGGCTTCTAGCTGTCTGACCGAAGTTATACATACATAGTGGCCAGAGAAAGAAGCACCAACGTCTGGGTTTTCAAAGTCGGGGGACTCCTTAATGCCGACCCAGAGTCTCTTCTGGCCAAGTCACACAAAAGCTCTTCCATTGGGTGACTGAGCCCCAAAGCAAAACCTCACTTCAGGGTACATATCTGTTCTTCAGAGCCAGAGGACATCACAGCCCTCCTGACCCACTGCCTAATTACAAAGTAACAAAGGTGTGGGCCTTCCTGAAAAACAAGGCTCCCCTAATCAAGCTTCTCTTGTTGGGGAGAAGCCTATTAATAGGTGGGGAAGATCTTCAACTCTCATTAATATTATATCCCCTTAGATTATAAACTTCTCGCAGAGCAGAGAATGTGGTTCTTTTTATTAAAGTAGCTCCAGTGCCTGGCACACAGAAGGTGCTTAATAAATATTGACCAACTAAAACAAAAGCACTTGTGCAAAGAAAAGTAAAATACTATTTTTCTAAAACTGTAACTAGACTACTCAAACCTGTAACAAATCTAAAAACCAACCTATAACCCTAAAAACAAATGTAAAAACTGACCTATAATAGTCAAAGATGCCTGCAATTATTGTAAAAATTTTTCAACAGACATCCCATTTTATAGTTGGGGAAGTCTATGTAGCTGGGGAAGTCTAGACATCCCACTTATTCACCTGAGTAGCCATTCATGATCTTCTGTAATGCAGTCTATTCCTCTATGACAAAATATCCTACTACCCTACATTTCTAAGTCCATTTCTTCTGTTTCTTGAGAGGGCTCCTCTCCCCCAAATGGGGAGGGTTGTTCCCCATGGTTCTGTCCTTTTTGGCTTCTTTTTCTCTGTTATACATGAGGCAGCCTCATTCACTCCGAAGGTCTTCACTACTGTAATTATACAGATGATCCCCAAATCTGTCTAGCCCCAACCTCTCTCCTGAGTCCCACATCCACATCCCTCACCTCTTACATGAGATAAGATGCTAAGTTCCACTGAGTCTACCTCTACCAATTCTTTTACCTACATCCTTCCCCCTTAATTCCTGTTGCTACCACTCTAGTAAAAGAATGAATGAATGCATGCATGGATAAATGAAAAAGCATTTTAAGCCATAGAGATACAAAAATTAAGATGGTCTCTGGCCTCAAGTAGCTGAAATTCTAATAGTGAAAGACAACAATGGGAGAGTGAGGGCCAGGGAAAAGCGTTTTGGTCTAAGAAATTGTAGGAGGGGGTAATAGGAAAGGCACATAGGGTCGCCATGACATGAAAATGGATGGAAAACAGCACGCTGGATCTGGGTCAGGCTAGATCTAAGATACTCTCACCAATAAGACTTCGCTGCCATTCACCTGGATTAGGAAGAAGCTAGATGGCATGGTAGATAGTGTTGGACTTGGAATCAGAAAAGTCTGAGTTCAAATCTAGTCAGACATTGAATAGCTGTATAACTCTGAGCAAGTCACTTAGCCTCTGTTTGCCTTAGATTCTCCAATTTAAAATAGGAATAATAATAGCCCCTATATTCCAGGATAGTTGTGAGGATTAAATAAGATAAAATTTGTAAAGTGCTTAGTACACAAGAGTACTTAATATATGCTTGTTCTCTTCCCCTTCTCTTTCTTATTATACTAACAGGTCTTCTATTTCTATTCTCTCCCCCAACCTAAACCATCCTTCACACTGCTTGAATATTAATCATCTTATTGATCTGATCAAACTGACAAACAGTTATTACTTGCCTACTATATGCTAGGCATTGGGTACAAAGAAAGGTAAGCCAAAAAAGGACATGTCATTTCTCTGCTAAAAATATTTCACTGAGCTCCTGCTGACTAAAGATGGAACAATCTACTACTTAATGGCATTCAAGGCCCCCTAAAAATCTAATGTCACCCCAACTTTCCAGCTTTAACTTATATGATGCCACCTATGTGACACTCCAGTCAAATGACTCTCCGTCTTACCTCCTTAAAGGAGTTTCCCATTACCAGATTTTTGCTTATGTTGCTCCGTATGTCTAGAATGCCTGCTGAAATCCTAACCATCCTCAAAAAAGCAACTTATATGTCACCTCCTACATTAAACCCCCTGATTCACCCAAGCAGTGATGATCTTCCCTCTTCAAACTTTGCGTAGTACTCTGTTTACACCTTTCTTAGGGACTTATGTTTCATGCTGTACTAGTTATTTCTGTATGTGCATATCCCCCTCTTAGACAGCAAATGCCATAATGGCAGGGACCTCCTCCACTACTTAGCACAATGTTTATCAAATAGCAGGCTGAATCAAACAATCTCACTCCTTTATTTAAAAAAAAAAAGTTCTTTTATTTTTTCTGATTACCTGTAAAGACAGTTTTCAACATTCATTTTTAATAAGGTTTTGGGTTCCAATTTTTTTCTCCCTGCCTCCCACTCCTCCCCTTTCCCCAACATGGCAAGCAATCTGATATAGGTTACACATGGGCAATCATGTAAAACATGTTTCCACATGAGTCATGTTATCTTACTCTTCTTTTCAATGATATTGCAAAGAGGGGCAGCACTGAGGGAGAAAGGAACTCTAAAAATTAGATGTCTGTGCTCTTCAAGCTAAGACTGAGAGGACGTTAGGATAAAGCATTTAGAACTGCATTTAGACCTTAGAGGTCCTCTTAGTTCAATCCCCTCAGATAAGGAAACAGGCCCAAGGAGGATAAGTTTCCTGCTAGAGAAAGCAAGTGATAAAGCTGGGATTTGAGTCAAGCATTCTTTCCATAGCATCCACCAGCGCTACCTTTTTTCCCCCAATACACTGCCTGCCCCACCAGATGGGCTAATTTGGAAGTCAACTATATTTCTCTATGAATGCTACAACCTTACTTCTGTACCTGCCTTCACTTTTTGTTCTCTGACAACTTTTAGCTAAAGACTTAGAACACTGTACTGGTAAGATCAAGGTCAGGTTTAAACACCTGAATGAGGGTATTTCTTGCACCAAGAAAATTCTGTTCTCTAGTAATAATTTTCATTCCTATTCATCTCCCTATTTATCTTTCAAATTTGTTTTATTGGTGACAGGGACAGAAATAAGAATGTGTGAAAGATTTTACACAAATCACCACCACTGCTAGAAAAACAAACCAAAAAACCCCAAACCACTAACACTCCAAGGCCCTGTTCTCTAATGAGAATGCCATTAAGAGCCAACTCCTTTAAACACAAAAGCACAACACATTTACTTTTGGAATACCAGGGTTAGGGTTTTAAAAGGGATTATTAAGGACTGAGTTTATATTGTCTGCTGGTATAGGTTTTAATTCTAGTTATGTGATTCAACTATACTAACAAAAAATGATCACAATGTTGTTGTGCTTCATTCTTTCAACAATAACATATGTAATAATTAGCATAAATGGAAAATAAGTGTCATAGTGGATAAAGTATGGTATTCGGAATCATAATGACCTGATTTCCAATGCTGTCTGATAGATGTGGCCCTAAACAAATCAACCAATAAGCATTGAAGATCTACTATGTGTTAGGTACTCTGCTAGGTGCTGGGAATGGATACAAGTACATAGAATGAAATGAGCCCTACTCACACAGAGTTTACATTGTAATAGAGGAGACAAGTACATATAAAAATGTATGTTAATAAAAAATAATAAATGTATTACATATGCGTATATATGCAATGTGTGTGTTTGATGGGTTTATAATGTGTATGTGTGTATACACACATATGCACACACAAAGTAGTTAAATATAAGGTCCTATAAGAAGGACCTAGCAGGTGAAGAATCAAGAAAGGCTTTTATTTATTTATAAAGTTTTTATTTATTCCATATGCTAAGTTAATAAATGTATTACATGTTCTATGTAATATATGTGTTTCATTTGTTCATAATGTCAGTGTACATACACACATATGCACGTACAAAGTAGTTAAATATAAGGTCCTATAGGAGAGACCTAGAGGCTGAAGGCTTTAAGCCGAATGTGGCATGTGAATCACATTTTATAAAGCAGAGGTAATGAAAAAGTGCATTTCAGGTGTATAAGGTACAGCACATGAACTGGTGTGAATGAGGAATAGAGAAAAAGCTGGACTGCATTGTATAGCAGGGGAGTCGCATCCAAGGAGAATGAAGAAACAGTTTGGCAGTAGGTTGTATTTATCCTTGAAAGTTAAATAGAGGAGTTTATATTTTATTCTAGAGGCAAAAGAAAGCCCCTGGGATTGGTTGAGTACAGGAGTCACACGATCAGATCTTCACCTAAAAAATTATTTTGGCTACAGGGTGTAAAATGGACTAGAACAGTTAGAGATTTGAGGCAGGGAAACCAATCAGAAGGATATTGCAATAATCTAAGCAAGTGATGATAAGTACTGAAAGCAAGGTGGTAGGTGCATGATTGGAGAGGAATTTGATGTGAGAGATACATACAGCAAGATTTAGCAAATGACTGGATATGTGGAGTGAGGAATCTAGGATAATGCCTTGATTACAAAACCTGAGAAGCATGGTAGTGTCTTCAACAGGAAAAACATAAGTTGGGGAGAGAGTTTGGAGGAATGATTGTTGAGTTCAGTTTTAGGCATGCTGAATTTAAGACATCTCTGAAACATCTAGTTTGAAACATCAAATGTACAACTGGTGGTACTGCAATGAAGCATGGGGAACTCTGAGGATGTAGATCTGGGATTCATCTGCATAGGGATAAAGGTCTAACTCATGACTGCTGCTGAAGTTATGAAGAGGCCACAGAGAAGAGAAGAGGGCCCAGAGAAAGAGGCCCATAGAGCACACACAATTAGGGGCCATGATGTGCATAAGGAGCCAGCAAAGGAGACTGAGAAGTCACTTAACCTCTGTCTGCCTCAATCATCTCATAAATAAAATGGGGATAATAATAGCACCTACCCTACTGGGTTGTTATGTGTATCAAATAAGATATATATAAAAAGCTTTGTAAACCTCAAAGCATTATATGAATGTTAGCTGCTACTACTATATTTGAATTTCTTGGGGAATTTTGAGGTTCAATCAATTTATCAATGATGTAAGCTTTATATAGGTAAAGAATTATATGGAATTCCTCAGAACAGAAACCCTTATTATTCTGCAGTTCTAAACTAGAAGACACCACCCACCTATCAAAACGACCATACCATATCTTACTACAAAGCATATTATCCAAAGCAAATTATCCAAGCTTCAGCCCCAAAAGGCAAATCCTATAACTAATCCCAGCACAGTTCTTAAAGTGATACATTAGAAAGGGCATGGATGCTGAGGATCTGGCTTCAAATCCCACCTCTGATAATCATTATCCATATAATTTTGGGCAAGTTAAAATCTCCCTAGGTTTCAGTTTCCTCATCTGTAAAATAGAGGGGTTAAACTGATAGTATAGTATGCTCACAGGTCCCTTTCAGCTCAAAGTCTATATAATCCTGAATTCATTCATCAGAGATAAGCAGAATCATTACAAAGCAATAACTGGAGTGGTGTTTAAGCAAGAGTTGTTAATTTGAGGAAAGAGTGACACCTTGTGGGAATCATACAATAGCAACACTTCAATCTACAGAAGGAGAAGTTCAAAAAAGGGGAAATTTTAAAGATATTATTTCTGCAGACAACAGACACTCTGGTTAATGGATAAATTTGAAGTACATTTAGAAGAAGTCATAAATGAAGCTCTTCTAAGAGAAACGAAAATTTTTAATTTAAGGAAACAGTCCTTCTAATGCCACTGATATTTTCTGTTACAAGCAGAATAACTAGAAATTTGGTTCATCCAACAAATGATGTTCCCATCCTGAATTTTTATCTGTGAAAACCCTATGTGTCAAGCCTTCATATGAAATCTATTTTTTCTACTGATTCATTGTTGTATGGGAGGGAAAAAACTTTCAAGCTCACATATTAAAATCTTCACCCCAGCTATTAAAAAAGAATGTTTAAATGATACATTAGGCACAATTCAGTGCCTACAAGTCAGTAACCATTTTAACTTATAGACAGAAACCCAATTCCTCAAATAGCTATTTAAACACAAATCACAAACTAAAATGGGAAGGGTAGGCATATTATGCTCTCAAATTTATAAACACTAGCAAATAAGGCATATGTACTAAAGTAAAAATAAAATAGTCAATGTTTATGATACTCACTAAAATAATTCTTACTTTTTTTAATGGAACCTCATTATTTTATAGATAAAGAAACTATGGCTCAGATTTAGTGAACTGCAAATTTCATACAGCTCATTCTAGCCAAACCTGGAACTCAGGTCTCTGGACTTCCTACTATATATACTCTGATGACCACAGTGGGAAAAACTACCATGTGTCCTGTGACCTTGTGCAAGTCACAATTTCTCATTTTTCTTTGTCTGCCAAATGAAGATGTTAGAGAAGACATACTCTAAGAATTTAGTACAGTGCCTACAGTTTATTAGTATGTATGCTTAATAAATGCTTGTTGACAAAAAGGTGGTCGTGGAGGTAGCTTCTAGCTCTGAAACTATCATCCTAAGCTGATCCACAGTAGAAAAGGAGAGTAAAGTATAAAGTACGTCAATGAAGGGGTAGAAAGAAATTAAGGGAGTCTGGAACTTAGCATCCCAAGAGCTGGTAGTGATGGTGTTGATGTTCAGTTGGATCCAACTCTTCATGATCACATCTGGGTTTTCTTGGGAAAGATACTGGAGTGGTTTGCCATTTTCTTCTCCAGCTTATTTTACAGATATAGGAAACTGAGTCAAACAGCGTTAAGCAACTTGCCAAAGGTCACACAGCTAGTAAAGTGTCTCAGGTCACATTTGAACTCTGTCCTTCTGACTCTAGGCACAACACTCTATCCACTAGTGCCACCTAGGTTCCCCAAAGATCTGGTAACAAAGACAAAATATCACATTAGGACCATAGATTTAGAATTGGAAGGGATCCTAGGGATCCTGGAGTACAGCTCTCTCATTTCACAGATGAGGACACTGAGGCCAGAGAGGTTAAAGAACTTGTCTAGGTCACATAGCTAGGTAAGTGTCTAAGGGAGGATTTGAACCTAAGTCTTTCTGACTCCAACCCTAACATTCCATTAACTTTATGACACTGTTTGTGAGGTGATTAGGTGAGGTTCCTAATATCTCTATGTTTTTAGTCCTTCTTATCACAGGAAAGCCTTAAAAATTAAAATAAGGAAGAATGGCAGCAGAGAGTTCCTCTAACTTCCTAGAACACTATATACACCACTACTGCACAGATTCTTTAATCTAAAACTTTAGAAATAACCTTAGAGACCACCTCTCTCATTTTACAGAGGAAAGTAAACCCCAAAGAAGTTAAATGAGTTGCATTAGACATAGGATCCCAATCCAGGTCACATGGCTCTTGACATTTATACCACAGTAGCTGCCTCCTTCTCATTAAGCAAGAAAGTGATCAATGCTTGTCTTCTATATTACCTACAGCCTATAATTATTAGGCATGGGAACCAAAGTCAAAATAAAAGTCAGCAAGGGGTGGCTAGGTGGCTCAGTGAATAGAGCACGGACCCTGGAGTTGGGACGACCTGAGTTCAAATGCAGGCTCGGACATTTGACATTTATTAGCCATATGACCTTGGGCAAGTCATCCGATTAATCCCAATTGCCCTGCCTTCCCCCCTCCAAAAAGACAACAAACAAATAAATAAATAAATGATAAAGTCAGCCTTCCCTACATCCACAGGGTGTTTCAGCTATACATGTTATACCTGTTCGAGAAGCCATGGTAGCGTCTGTAAAGTATTTCCATTTCTTCTTTCCAAATACTCCCATAAGCTCTTCAGAAGTCATCATCTTGGTGCCATGGCTTGCCCTATTTTTGGAAGATAAGCAAAATTCTGTAGTAGCTCAAATGGACTTCACCCCTAGCACCCCTCTACTTATTCCTTGCTGCTGGCACCAAAAGTGTCCCCTGCATGTTCTTCAGTTCAACAGATATTTATTAAGCATCTACTATATGCAAAACACTAGGACCCACACTGAAAATGATGCAAAAATAAATAAGATGTGGTTCTTGGCCATAACAATATACAATTTGGGAGGAATGATAAAACACAAACATGAGGGGCGGCTAAGTGGCGCAGTGAGTAAAGCGCCGGCCCTGGAGTCAGGAGGACCTGGGTTCGGATCTGGCCTCAGACACTTAACACACACACACACACACACACACACACACACACACAAAACAAACAAAAACCTAGCCATGTAACTTTGGGCAAGTTACTTAATCCCAATTGCCCTCCAAAAGGCAAAAAAAAACCAAACCCACAAACATGAATAAGTATAACACAAGTCAGACTGTGGTAAGGAAATAAAAAGCACAGATGAGTATAACCAACTGAGCAATCTTTATTGCAAAATTCCCAATTATTTCCCAGAACGGGCAGACTAATTTGAAGTTCTACTAACAGTGAATTAGTGTATCTGTCTCTCCTCAGCACCAATATCATTGACTTTTCTCACCTTTTCCATTTTTTCTGTAAATCTAATAAACTTAAGGTAACACATCAGAATTTTGATTTTCATATTAGTAATTTGGAAGTTTTTCATATGGCTGTTGATGTTTTTCTTTTGAAAACTCTTCATATTTTTAACCACTTATTTACAGATCCTAATCATATAAATTTCCCCCTATTACTTATAGATTTAGGATGCCAGTCTTTTTATTTAGATGTCTCTGCAAATATCTTTTTCCCAATCCACATCATTCCTTATTAACCTAACTTCACTGATTTTGTTTTTGCAATGTTTTAATTTTATGAAATCAAAATTATCATAAATTCTCACCCTACTGACAGTTAATTCCTTGATACTGTATCCATTTCGAATTATTTTAAGTGTAATTTCTCAACTTATTCTTTGCTTTTGTTAATAATATGCAAAGTACTGGTGATTTTGTGGCATATTTTATATCCTGTCACTTTACTGAATCTATTAGCTGTCTCAAATAGATTTTTTTCATATTACTCATGCAAAGTCAAGTGAACAAGCATTTATTAAGCACCTAGTATGAGCTAGACAATTATAATAGAGATAATTTTGTCTCATCCTTATAAATGTTTATTTCATTTTTTTTTCTTGTCTTACCACTATATCTAACATTTCTACTACTATGGCAAGGAATAGTGAAGACTTTCATTTTTGCTTCACCTCAAACTTACTGAGAGAACTAATTCTTCTACAAAATGTTAGCTTTTGGTTTTAGATAAATGTACTTGATCTTAATAAGGAAAAGTCCTTCCAGTCTTATGCTTTTAGTATTTTTAAGAAACAAAACAGTATTTTGTTTTAAAAAGCTTTCTTTATTTACATAAACATGTCCTTTTTCTTATTACTAAACTATATTTCCTAATATTAAGTCACACTTATATCCATGTTATAAATTTAACTTACGATGAGTATGTGTTCTCCTCGCTAAGAATTTATTCAAGTTGTTTACCCAATATTAATTTGTGACATTGGTCTATAATTTGCTTTATCCTTTATAAGCTTTTGGTTTGGTGACTACATTTATACTGTTAAAAAAAATTAAGATGCTTTTTTTCTCCCTATTTTTGAAAGCAATTTATGCAGTAAATGGATTAATTGCTCTTTAAATGTTGGTAGATTTCAAATATGTAAATATTTGTAAATATATCTAGTCCAGGAAATTTGGACTTTCATTTACAACTTTCTCATTTTTTCTATCAAAATAGTTGAGAGATTAAGTTATTTTGACCAAAGAATTTTTTAACTTACCTCATAACAGTTCCATCAATTGCAAGTTTAATAAAGTTTCCTTCTTCCATATCCAATGCCAAGCCCTTGCAACTAAAATATGGAAACACTAGTTACTAAAACAGGTATTTTACTTTGCTTATGTATCTGAAGGGTGAATAAAATGATGGGTTATTAAAAAGTTAGACCTTTTTAAAGGAAAATATTTTCCTAAAAAGAATGTTAACTACACAACAAGCTGTAGGACCTGAAAAATAATAAGTAAGCCACAGAAGGTCAACTAAGTTGCTAAAGGGTAGAAGCACTAAATGTATGAATTAGACAGGACTTTATTCCCATCAGTATGTAGAAGATAGTCCTATGGTCCAGAAAGGACATGATTTTGTCCCATGTTTTGTTGCTGGACCCAACATAACCTAGTTAAATTTCTTTTTAACTTTTTACATTAAAAAAAAAAAACCTGAGACTTAGGGGAAAATGATATTATTGCTTTTTGATTTTAAAATTCTTCTTTGAATTTAAATTATTTTCCAATTATTAAACTCTTTTCTACCCTCTCTGAAATTTATTTAGTTTTATTTTAGGTCAGGCTATTAAACCTCTACCTCTGAGCCAGATTCATTATTACCATCTATTAAGAATAGGCCAAACAGGATGTTTATTTGACATTTTAGAAGAGCTATGGGACACAGGGGAATGGAGAGGGGAGTTTTATTATGAATAAAAGGAAGGTAGGAATAATAGCCACAAATTGTCACAAGATTTTAGTAAAATGACAGTGCTTTGGAAATATATTATTTATTTTAGTTCAGAACTTAATTTCTATAATTAGTAATTTCATACAGTAAAATGTTTCAATTTCTTCTGTTTACAAGTGAGATTAGACTTGCCAAACATTTACTGAATTAATATAATAGAAAAACACTGTTCTATAATTATTTTTCTTTTTGGGGGGGGAGGGCAGTGGCGGTGGCTGTTGACATTAATGTTAAGCTGGACAATTTAAAGCAGCATAACAGTTTTTAGTGTTTTTAAAAAACTGAACCCAAACACATGTTAATCCCAAAGCAAGCTATCAAGGAGAGCTTAAAGTTTAAACAAATGAATGTTCATCACAAAGTATGTATCAGCTGAATGTATTAATTGTTGAGCTACTTGCATGAAAGCATGTCATCTCTCCTCTTTTGATTCTTATGGTGAGGTTAACTCAGAAACCCATATTTCTAAACATTTAAATGTCTAAAATAGTTCTTTATGTGGAAATGTTTTGCATGACTACATATGTATAATGGGTATGATATTTCTTGCTTTCTCAATGAGTGTGGCGAGGGAGGGAGAGAGAATTCACAACTGAAAATAAAATTTTAATTAAAAAAAAGTTCTTTACAACCTCTTAATTGAGGTCAACTAAGAGGATAAATACGTCAAATTAAACAAAAAGCTAATTACACAAGTATTCCAAGCATTTCTCTAACAACAAAAATTTCTATTGGACTTTATGTAACTAAAAAATTTCTATAGATGAAATTACAGACTGCTTTAAAAATCAGTTGAAACCACTTTACAGTCATACTTTCTCCCTTTGTATAAAATTATACAAGCAAAGGAGAGTAATGTCCATATAGAATAAAAAAGGGTTAATTAAGAGTATTAAAAAAAAAACTCACCAAAAATCCCAGCTCTCTGGAGGTACAGTTAGCAATTCTTCATCATATCCTTTCTCTGCTACCAAGTACTGAGCAAAGCTATTATAGATAAGCTAAAATGAGGGAGAAAAAGATAGCATAATAAATGTAAAATTGTTCATCTTTAAATATTCAAGTCTGAATTGATGCATGGAATTATCTGCTAAAAATCAAATTTAATATCTGATTTGAAATTCTGAAATTTAATTCTCCAATGAGAATAAGAATTTAAACTTTTTTTGTTTTATTTAAATCTAGACTTGCAATTTCATCACTGTAAGGAAATTTCAATATGAAAATTCTCAGCACTGATGCTGATAAGCAAGCAGTATACAACACTGAGATTAAATGATCATATAGCTAGTAAGTTTTACAGGAAGGACTCAAACCCACATCTTCTAGTCAATGGTCTTCCCCTCTATCCATTATGCCATGTACCCTGTTATAAGTTATAAACCACATCATGCTAAACCCATCTAAGTAAAATGCTTCCAGATCTCTGAGTAAACCACTTTTATTATGTTTTACCTGAAGATATATCTGTTGGTGCCTCTATGTATGCTAAAGAGCCACAAGTGTCTCTTTGTTTCACAAAGAGAGAAGCATAACCATCAGAGGCGCTCATGGTCAACAACCACTTACAAAGTCAACAGAAAGCACAAACAGTACAGCTTTGGGAAAAAATATGCTGAATTTGTTGTATACTTCGAGAAAGAAGAAAGCTATAGATCACATGGATTCTCAACTAGAGGTGTTATCTTTTTTTCTGTTCTGCTTTAAAGAAATGTTCATCTCCAGGGGCGGCTAGGTGGTGCAGTGAGTAAAGCGCTGACCCTGGAGTCCAGAGGACCCCAGTTCGGTTCCGGCCTGAGACACTTAACACCCACACAAAAATACTAGCCGTGTAACCTTGGGCAAGTTACTTAACCCCAATTGCCCTCCAAAAGGAAAAAAAAAAAAAAAAAAAGGAAATGTTCATCTTTCTAAAATGGTTGTGTTGATTTACAATTCCACCAACAATACACCAATTTGTTAGTTTTCCCACAACTCCTCTAACACAGACTATTCCCATTTTTTAGTCATCTTTGCAAACTGGAGGGTGTGAGGTGAAATCTCAGATGTTTCTATATTAATTTCTCATATTACTAGTTATATGAAACACTTTTATATGGTTTAATAGTTTGCAGTTTGTAAATAGTCTGTTCATATCCTTTGACCATTTATCTACTGGTAAGTGGCTTTTGGTTTTATGTACTAGTATTTATATATGAGATGTATATGGATATTACATCTTTACATATATTGTATCTTAGAAAACAAAAAAGCTTACTTATCAGAGAAATTTAGTGCAAAGATTATTCCCCCCATTCAATCACTTCCCTTCTCCTGAGTACATTAATTGTATAGAAGTATTTGAGTTTTATAGAATCCACATTATTTTATCTTCTGTAATTGCTTCTACCCTCTGCTTGGTTAAGAATACATCATCTACCCATATCTGTGAAAAGTATATGATCTGCTTTTCTTCTAATCTTTTTTTATAGTAAAAAATAGTACAGATAGAGACTGGGCCCATGATTTTATTGGTACAGGGAACTTTTTCTATCAAAGAAGTCCACAACCTCTCTGCCAATTACAGCTGTAGAAAGAGGCTCAGAGACCTGACCAACTTGTCCAGTCAGTATATATCAAATACAGGACTTGAATCCATATCTTCCTTGTTTCAGGCCTACCTTTCTCTATCTATATGCCATACTGTTTCTCACACTCATTACTCTCAAATCAGAATTAAAAAAATAAAATTTTAAAAAGAGAGAGACTGAATTGGAATCCTATTCCCAACATTTACTAACTATGTGACCATGGGAAAATCACAATTTCTGAGCCTATTTCTTTATCTGTCAGAGTAATACATTACTTGTATTGCCTACCTTGTGGGTCAGTTACTATATAAACATAAGCTATTATTACTTACTGTGGAATCCTAGAGTTTCAAGGATCATTAGAGATCAGATGCTACCTCAATACTTTGAATCATGTGGAACTTTACATAGTACATTTCCTTTTGTACAATTAATTTTTTTAAAACATGCACTTCTTTATATTACATATACTGTGTGTATGTGTTTATGTATATGTATATATATTTAGAATGTTCATAGTTACATGTTTTCTCCCCCACTAGAATGACAGCTCTTGAAGGGGAAAGCCTGTTTTTTGTCTTTTTATCCTCAGCACTTAGCACAGTGTAGCAGCAAGCACCCCAAGCGTCCTCAGGGTTTGCTGCCACCACAGGTTCTTGGATCTGCTTTGTTAAAGGAAAGCAACTCAAAATGGGTTAACAAGCTTACTTTAATCAGTCAAACATATATCATTTATCTAGTTCAGGGGAAAAAGGTCAGCACCCCGAACTTCAAAGTATACAGGCAGAATTATCAAGACAGAAACAGATCAAGTAGACAGATTTCCAAACTGTCCAACCATTACATCCATACCCAGTCAACATCTGGGTTTCAACATCTGGGTTTTTTCAAAGCCGGGGGGCTCAGGACAACGGCTTCCCAG
>NW_027187391.1:34491041-34596918 GCF_028583685.1 Petaurus breviceps papuanus
TATATAGAAATATAGTCAGTCTTTTACAATATATCTACTATGTTATTGTTTTGCATTAGCCACACATGTACAACCTATACTGAACTGCTTATCTTCCCAGTAAGGGTGGGTGACAAGGGAGGAAGGGAATGAATCTGGAATTCAAAGTTTTAAAATCAAATATTCAAACATATATATATATATATGTATATATATATATACACTATTATTAATACTATTTTACATGTAATTGGGAAATAAGATATACAGGCACTGGGACATAGTGATCCATTGGAAAAATCGAATGGGGTATGGGAGAAAATATGGGAGAGAGCAGATTGGAGGAGGGGATATCCTGTGGGACTGCTATTTTGGGGTGGTGGGTAGGGGAAAAACGGGGAGAAAATTTGTAACTCAAAATCTGGTGGAAATGAATGATGTAAATCAGAAGTTAATAAAGCATTTAAAAAAAAAAAGAAAGAAGTTAAGTGACCTATCCAAAGTCACATAGGATGTCTCCGAGACAAGATTTGAACTCATCTCCCTGACAGCAATCCTAGTGTTTTATTCACTGCACCACCCAGTTCATAGAAATGCCATAATAAATTTACTAGGAAAAAAAAATGACCAGAATGTTTAACCACTGAACCATGGATGGGACCCCTCCTTCATTACCTAATCCCTTAACAAACGCCTCCTGCCTTTGTAATATTAATGATAATTCTCTATTCTTTGTAAATTTCTGTTGTGTAATTTCATCTTTACCCTATAAAAATCTATCTTGCTTTCTCTAAAGTTGCTGGTTCCTCTTGGAATTTAGCCTGATTCATGAGAGGTGTCAATCTCAATAAATGCCTATACTTGGATTAGAGGTGGTCTGACTCTGAATTCTTTGAGACAGTTCCACCACAACACATCAAGAAATCACAACAGTTTTAGGGTGGGCAAAACCCCCACCTCAATAGTTTTTGTCGTCCCTGGGTTTAAACCGAAAAAGAGGCATTCCAGGCATTGAGGAGTGGGGGAGATAGCCAGCCCAAAGACTTACAGAGGCATCCAGTTGGTAATAGCCAATTATTTGGTGGTTGAAAGTTGACAGTAGAAAGTAGGATATAGTAAAATGAATTAGGGAAAAGATAACTGCCAAATGAACTTAAAAGAAAAGGAAAATAAAACTACAGTTCACAGACCACACAATGTGATTTTCCCCTTCCCATTCCATCTCAACTAATTCATATAATTAAAAAAAAAATGGGGTGAAAAAATTGCTTCATCTTTAATCCTTAAATTTTTCTCTTGCAAATCAATTCAGGTAAGTGCTTATAAGAGGGAAGGAAGCAAAGCAGCAGCAACAGTTGGGGAAAGAAAAGAAGTTCAGGCTCTCAGCTTCGAAGGCCCTAAATTCTGCACACCTGACCTGGCTAAGGAGAGGCTTGTGCTAATCTGATCTAGCTTTAGCAAGGGACAAAGAAGCTACACTGGCCAGCAGGGACTGACTCAATTTTTTCTTTGTGACCCCCAACATTTAGTTTGGCATTGGAACAGAGTGCCTAATAACTGTTTTTTTTTTTTTTCCTTCTATTCCAGGTATGAGATGATTTAAGTAGTTGTTTTAGAGGACTGGTCTTGGAGTCAGGCTGAGAGGACTGGTCTTGGAGTCAGGCTGAGTAACCACGGTGAGAGCTGTCACAGTGGCAGTTTCCATACACATAGGAAATTACAGATTGAACAAGACAACCAAGTGGTTTAGCTAGAAAAGAGTTTCACAAACAATCTTTCTTTCTAGGGGAAAAAGTTGTTCCCTTTAGTAAAAACTTGTCTCCTCTCCCTGGTGTCTCTTAAGTAACAGCTTCCCCTGAGGGCACAAATGAATTCACTTTTCAGATTACTCAACCTGGTGTTCCTGTTTACAATGGTACCAACACATTGACTATCGGTTACGACACAGCCACGAGAAGTGAGGATGGGGCTAAGCTCCTCCCCCATTTTATGGAGAAGAAAAGGGAGGTTTAGCGAACCCGCATTTAAGGACCTACTATGTGCAAAAACCAAAAAGAAAACCAAACCCCAACCAGTGCCTGCTCTCGAGGAGCTGTCTAATGTAGGAGACTGATAAGATTACGATATGGCACTTACTGTATGTCGGGAGTTTTGCTAAGTGCTTTACAACGATCTCATTTGATCCTCCGAACACCCCTGGGAGGGAGGTACTGCTAAGACCCCCAGGTTCCGGTGAGAAGACAGAGGTTAAGGGACTTGCCCAGGTTCACAGAGCCGGGCAATGCCTGAGGCTGAATTTGAACCCCAAGGTTATCCACGGCACCACCCGCTGCCCCTGCTTGAAATAATCACGTACAAACACGACATAAACTGGCGTAATCACAGACGGAGGGCACTACGACCAAGATGCAGGAAGGGGAAGTGACTTGCCCACGGTCACCGGGCGGAGGAAATGGCCACGTGGGCTACTAATAACAGGTTAACTCATTAGGCCAATAGTGTGACTGAGGCCAAGTGCTCTCTCCTTCCAAGACCGTGATTTTGGAAAATCAAGTCTGCACCCAACAAAGCAAAACCAAAATACCCGCGGAAGAGCCCCAAGTTCAAGTTCAAGGCACGGAGGCGGGGCGAGGGAAGCCGCGGCCCCCGCCTCCACCTGGCCCGGCCCAGCCCTCTTCAGGCTTCCCGGAGCTCTCCTGGACACGCGACCCGGCGCCGATCGCCGCTGGCCTCCCGGGACCCCGGGGGGAGGGGCCGCCTCACGCCACTCACCCGGGCGCTCTCCCGCAGGTTGTAGCGACACAGAGTGTGGTCGAGATCAAAGCCGACAGCGTCGCAGTCGGCCAGGGAGAAGTACTGGGTCATGGCCGGGGTAGGGGTTGGGAAGGACGGCAGCGAGAAACAGGGGGAACCGAGCTCGCAGCCACTCAGAGGTCCAGAGACCTGAAGAGCACAGTGGCAGCTTCTGCAGCCGATCAGGCGGCAGGGGCTTGAGGGGGTGTGGCTATGGCCGCAGCCGCTCCTTCTGGCTTCCCGCGGCCCCGGAGAGCTCCGCTATTGGTCCGCGAGGAACCAGTCCCGCCCCCTCCGGGAAACCGTCCAGTCCTGCGCTCTCCTATATGCAGGCTGAGTCACCCGCTCTATCTAGATAGCGGGGAAGGGCCCGGTGACCAGGGCTCTCTGCGGAAACCTGAATCCGGCACCTATGCTGTACCTATTCGTCCATTCCGGCTGGAGCTAGATCAGGCTTGCATTACAGGGAAGGGGGAGGGCAGCTAGGTGGTGCAGTGGATGGAGTGTCCTGCCCCAAATCTGGAAGAACTGAGTTTAACATGGGCCTCAGACATTTCCTAGCTGTGTGACTCTGGGCGAGTCACTTACCCCCCTTTGTAGTGGAACATTCTGAGCCCATATTGGTCTGATCAGCCACAGCTGGACACACTGTAACTCTGCTAAATCTAGAGAAGGAAATGGCAAACAACTCTAAAACCCCCTGGCCGGTATTGACAGGGCTGTGGTCCCATGGATTAGGAAGAGGGGCAAGACTGAGCAAGGCCCACCAGTCACTGTGCTAAAGCACTTCATAAATATTATCTCATTTGCTCCACACAGCCCTGTCAGGTAGGTGCCATTATCATCCCTCATTTTACAGTTGAGGAAACGGAACCTAGATTTGAACCCTGTGCCCCAAAATAGGCTCTGGAGGAGAGTAAAAAGTCGGGCAAGACACAATTCCTGCCTTCAAGGAGCTTAAAGTCTTATAAGAGGCCAAAACAGTACTGTGCTAAAAGGTAACAAAGATTCAAAGAAAGACAAAAACCATGTCTCTGCACTTGAGGATCTCACATTCTAATGTGGAGGACAACATACCAAAAAATAATGTATATGCAAGATATATAGTGTAAATGGAAGGTAATCTCAGAGGGACGGCACTCATAATGAGGGGACCAGAAAAGGCCTCCTGCAAAAAGTGGGATTTAAGCTGAGTTTTGAAGGAAACCAGAATTTCAAGGAGAGCTGCATGTGAAAAGGGAAAGAATTCTTTAGAGACAGCCAGTGAAAATTCATGGAGTCAGGGAGATGGATTGTCCTGTATAGAGAAGAGCACAAAGAAAAAAAGGAACATATCACACATTAACAGAATGAAAACAGAATTCAGCAGTTAACTATTTGACACTGAACTGTATCACATAGGATTATCTATTTACAGATAATAGGGATCTTAGCAGTTGCATGGTCATCAGTCTCCTCCAGAGCTGTCACAGTCCAGTAGCAGGACAGAGTCAAGACAACTGATGATGGCTTGAAAAACAGTGGATGACCTTGGTGTCTTCTATGTCTAACTGAGGCAAGCTCCACAGCACATGCTTCAGCTGCCTTCATGACTGTTGGAACAAATTGTTGTCACGTGCCGATTCCACCAAGGGAAGTCTTCACATGCTTGGAGTAGACATTCCCCTACTTCACCAACAGGTTTGGGACCCCTTGGTTATCCTCAAACTGATGTAGCTTGTCTGCTGAAATAGCTTACCAGGGTGTAGCTGCTGTGCATGCTTCAGCTTCTTAGAGCCATAGGTGAGAGTTGGGTGGATCAGGTAGACAAGAAAGGAGCTCTGAAAAGGGCTCAGCAGCCCTCATACCAGAGGTTCTAGTCTTCCCTGAACACACACTACACCCCAAACAACTGTATACAAACAAGACATAGACAATATAGATTGGATTTCATCTTAGAGGGAAGGCACTAGAATTAATGAGAATGGGAAAAGCTTTCTGAAGATAGGGTTTTAACTGAGATTGAAGGAAGTTAGGCTAGGAGTTAAAAAAAAAGAGAGAAATAGAATGCTAGTCATGGAGATAGCCCCTGAAAATGAGTGAAGCTGGGAGATAGAGAGTCATGTGTGAGGAAAAACAAGGAGGACAACTCCACTAGATCAGAGAGTATAGGAAGGGGAATAATGTGTAATATCAGAAAGGTAAAACAAAAAAGGGGGGGTTGTTTGTGAAGGACTTTAAAGTCATACAAAGGATTTTCTATTGGAGACTGGAATAGGGGGAGTCACTGGAATTTATTTAATTAGGGACTGGGTGGGGAGGCATGACTTCATTAGATCTACCCTTTTGGAAGGTCAGTTTGACAGTTGTATGGAGGAGAAATTGGAAAGGGGAGAAATTTGAGACAATCATCAACCAGCCCGTTACTACAATAGTCTAGGCATGAGGTGATAAAAGCCTGCACCAAGGTGATGGATGGCAGTATCAGAGGAGAGGAGAGAGAATGTATGAGGGATGTTGCAAAGTTAGAATCAACAGAACTTGGCCATAGATTGATTATGGAATTTGAGAGAGTGAGGACAAATACTGAAATGTATTGGTGCCCACTTGAGATGTGGAGAAACTTTCTCCAATTTACCTCTATGTCTAAGAATGAGACAGTGATATACAATGATGGAATATAAACTCTCTGAGAGCAGAGATTGGTTCATTTTTGTGTTTACTTTGCTGGGATTTAACACAGTACCTGGCACACACTAAGTGCTCAATAAAAGTTTGTTGATTGATTGATTAATTAATCCAACAGGAATTAGGAGACCTGGATTATAATCCTGAATACCTAGATTTGAGATCTTGGGCAAGTTGTTTAATTTTCCTAGGTCTGAATTTTCTTATATGTAAAATAAAAATTGGATTAAACTCTGTAGTCCCTAGTAACTCTGAAAATCTCTGAGTTCTTGTCATAATTGCATTTTTAAATGAATAAAATGGAAATTATGATATCTCTTTGAATTCACAAATAAATTGCTAGAATAATTTCAAAAATAGATATTCATTACTTCTATGAATGACCAATTTGTAGAATAATAATTCAATAATCTTTTCTTTATGATACTGGATAAGGAAACTTACATTGGTGAAGTAGTGAACAGTATAATAAGGACTATTTGATGTTGCTTAATGACTATATTATTAATGTTTTGAGGTTTTTTTTAAGAGGTGTGAGAATAATTATGTGCATAGTTTAAAGTATAACTTTTGTACTGTCTGGGTTTTAAGGTTCAAAGTGAAAACCATTGGGAAGCATATTCACCACTTCTTGGCCCTACCCTTAGAATTTGGATGAATGAACCAGTAGAGTTCATTTCTTCTTACCAGACATGACTTACTTTCTTGTCACTGTAATGGTAATGAGAATTTGAAAATCTTCCTTGCTCCTTAATAAACCTAAGGGAATTTGAAGACCTTTCCTGATTTGAAGATTTTTCCCTGCCCTAATAGGCTGAATGTAATCACATGGAGTCTGTGGAAGGAGGAGTTTGCTGAAGGGTGGAACAGAGCCCATAGGAAGCTGGGAGACAGAGCAGTTAGAGGACATACCCAGGGAGACAGCTAAGCTTGTGGGTATTGGTTTGTGAGAAGCTAAAGGAGGGTGTGGCTCTCTGCTGTGTTGTGGTGTATTAAATTCTATGTTGCTATGATGGATTCGGTTTCCTGGTGTTGGGATTTAGGTTTCTGGTGTCTGAATAAATGTTTTGCTTCTGTCTTCTGTATGGAAAGTCTGTTATATTTTGTGATTGAGAACTCTGCAGGCATATTTATAATCGCCATCAGTGCTGTGAATATTGTGTTGGTGCTATAGCCACCACCTGAGATTCTACCCCAATAGAGAGATTTCTCTTCACATTCCTGTGGGGAGGAGGGAGACAATGGAGAAGGAAGCTAGACCCAACAGCCCACTCTCCTATTAGATAACCATACCAATGAACTCATTTTACCAAGAACAAAAGGTTCAGACCCTAATTTTACCTTCTTTGGAATGCTTATCACAGTTAATAAATCTGTATCTTTCTCCTCTACACTCCCATGCTCCCAGTGGGCCAACTTATAGGCAATTCACTTAAGTCTGTATCTTAAGATCACTTAACATTTCCTATCTTTTGCAACCCACTATTTATGACTAATAAATAATGTTTTATTTACACAAATAAAAAGAAGGTACAATTATATTTTTATCTAGAGCAAGAGTTTTTAAACTTTTGTGTGTGTATATGTCTTGGATCTCTTTGGCAATGTGGTAAAATCTAGAGACCTCTTCTCAGGATAGTGTTTCTAAATGCATAAAGAAACCGGTTATGTGGAAATACAGTCAGTTCAGCAATAATGCATTTTGGAAATATGATTTTGTTTCCTCAAGACTGCTATATTAGGGAATGTTTTGAGCATTATTTGAATTTTGAGGTTGCTTCTGCACAATTTCTTCCATAAAAACCATCATGAATGGAGAAACTACACCATGTCACAATAACTCACAAACTACCCCCTTCTAATGCCCATTTCCATAAGCAAACATCAGAGTCTTTGTGGGGGGAAAGTACTATATTTATTGTATGTTTTTTGTCACAGTAGGAGCTTTCTGTGGAGGAGGGCTGGGGGCCCTTCTCTGTCCTTCTCCCCCTCCAACAACTTCCACTCTCAAATTGCAGGAGACTTTGCCAGCCTGCACTCAGAACCTGGGAACTAGAAATATAGGCCGAGAAGCAGACATGTTTAAGCCATGGTTAAGGATGCTGCAATTAATTGTTGTAGTATTTATGTATTTCTTAACTATTTAACATGTATGAAACTGTGATGTTTTTATTTGGTTCTTTTATTTTTTCAATTTATCACTGTCAAAGTTTTTGAATGTTGGCCCCTAACCCCATTTCCTCCATAACTTCTATGGTTTTGATTGTGGGATTTTGCATAGCACACAGTGCAATGCTTTTTGGAAGGTATATGTTACCTTCTAATAGAAATGATTATACAGGTATTAAACACCCTAAAAATAAGTTAACATACCCTAGGTTAAGAACCTCTGATAGAATAAGCTGTCATTAAAATGTTAATTCAACCAGGAATTAGAAAATAATTTGAAAAATAGAAAAACTTTGGAACAAATATTTGCTATCTCAAGCAGCTAGAAGGAAGGTAAGGGGAGTGGAACTGATTGTATCAATCATAAAGCACTGGTGCTGGGCACACTTTTCCCACAACTCATGTTTTCTTTGTAAAAAGAGAGTAGAGAAGAAAAAGTATAAGAAAATAGGATAGAGGGAAATAAACAGTAGTCATAACTATGAATGTGAATGGGATGAATTCACCCATTAAACAGAAGAGGATATCAGAATGTATTAGAGAGCAGATTCCAATGCCATTTACAAGAAACACACACGAAACAAAGTTGTGCACAGCACAAGAGGCTAAAGCAAAATCTATTACTCATAAACTGAACTAAAGAAAAGTAGAGATAGTAATCATGATCTCAGACAAAGCAACAGCAAAATAGACCTGATTTAAAGAGACTATCAGGGAAACTACGTTATATTGAAAAGTAACATGAACAGTGCAATAGTAATACTTAACATATATATATATATATATATATATATATATATATATATTGAATGGTATAGCATCTAAATATTTACCAATAAAACCCAACAAAAGGAGCTAGAAAGAGAAATCTTAAAATAAGTACAGAATGTATACATAGTTGAGAGTTTACCTATCAAGACACCCACAGGAACCATATGAATGCCACCACAGAATTTTCTTTAACAAAATAAAGACAGACTTAAATGATTGGGAAAATATTAGCTGTTCCTGGGTAGGGTAGGGGGAATAGTGAATAGAGTACCAGGCCTGGAATCAGGAAGACTCATTTTCCTGAGTTCAGATATGGACTCAGACACTATCTGTGTGACCCTGGGCAAGTCACTTAACTTTGCTTCAGTTTCCACATCTGTAAAATAAGCTAAAGAAGGAAATGGCAAGCAACTCCAGTATCTTTGTGACAAAAACCCCAAATAGGGTCATCAAGAGTTGGATATGACTGAAATGACTGAACAACAACAAAAAAGTCAAGTTAATATATTAAATATAATAAAAATAGCCAGCAATTTTTATGTTTTAAGGTCTGTGAAGCTATATATCATAGATGTGTATATGTATACATATATGTAATTTCATTTTATCCACATGAAGTTTGTTTGAAAAAAAGACAATACAGTTAACATTTATCTATTTATTCTGTGCCATATCAAATCAAGTTACCAAAGTATTGTTTTATAGAGCTACAAAAAATAATGAAATTCATCTGGAGGTACAAAAAGTCAAGAATTTTAAAGGAAATCATTTTTAAAAGTGAGAAAGGGGGCTAGACAAATCAGATCTCAAGCTATACTACAAAGCAATAGTCATCAAAACAATTTAGCACTCTCTTAAAAATAGAGCAATCAGTGGGATAGATGAGATACTAAACACACAGAAGCCAATGAACCTAATTGCCTAGTGTTTGATTAAACTCAAAGATCTCATCTACTGGAGCAAGGACTTACTATTCAACAAAAGCTGCTGGGAAGACTGAGAAGGAGTCTGGCTGAAATTAGTTTTCAAGCAATATCTCACACCATATGCCCTAATAAACTGCAAATGGATATATGCTGAGATATAAGAAATCATGTCACAAATAGAGGAATAAGAAAGAAATTACCTTTCAGATCTGTAGATATGAGGAGTTCATGACCAAACAAGCAACACAGAGAATGACAGAAGAGAAAATGAGTAATTTTCATTACACAAAAAGTTAAAGTGTTTGTACAAAGCAAGTGCAGCTTACATTAGAAGGAAATCAGTTGACTAGGTAAAAATCTTTGCAACAAATTTTCCTGAGAAGGATCTTAATTCCAAGATATGCAAGGGACTGTTTCAAATGTCTAAGAATAAGAATTGTTCCCAAATTACTAAATGATTAAATACAATTGTTTATTTATTTGTTACATTCTTAGACATCTCCCTCCTTTCCCCTCAATTCTACAGTGGAGAATACTATTGCATGTGACACAGATATATGTGAAACCATACAATAACAGACTTCCATCTATCAGTTGTTTCTCTGGAAGTGGACAGCATCTTTCTTCATAGGTCCATTGTAGCTGATTTGAATGTTCATCTTGCTCAGAATAATTTAGTCATTGAATTGCTCTTCAAACAATATTGCCATTACTGTATATGTTCTCTTGTTTCTGCTTATTTCACTTTGCATTGTTTCATGCAAGTCTTTCCATGTTTTCCTAAAATCAATCTGCTCACCATTTCTTATGGCAAAATAGTATTCCATCACAAAATAAGCATTTTTTCATATGACTACATGTAGCTTTGATTTCTTTTTCCAGAAACTACCCTTTCATGTCCTTTGATCATTTATCAATTGAGGAATGACTCATATTCACAAAATGTACCACACTTATTCAGCCATTCCCTAATTAATGGACATCCCTTTGATTTCCAGTTCTTTGTCACAACAAAGAGAGCTGCTATAAATATTTTAAAACATATAGGTTCTTTTCCTTTTTCCCAGATCACCTTGGGAAACTGACATAAGTGGTATTGCTGGGTAAGAAAGTGCAATGGCAAGCAAAGTGGTACTTTGCTCCTTGTTTCAGTTATTATGATGGCAAGCAAAGTAGTACTTAGTTCCTTGTTTCAACTATTGAAGTGCCTTTGAGCCTCCCCTGTAATTATATCAAATCTTTGTTGGGAACAGTATACATAGTGTTGCCCTTAATAGGCCTAAGAGAGTTTGGAGACCTTTCTTGCCCTTAACATAACTAAGTCACTGTGAATCCAGGCAACAGTCAGGCTAATCCAGGCAAGAGCTGGGAGTGGCCAGCCCTTGGAAGAGGAGCCTGGAGTTTGGAAGTGAGCCTGGAGTTAAGATGAAAGGACCCTTGACTTGGGTATTTAGTGTTGACTGATGAGATTTGTGACTTACTTGTGACCTGGGGGTGGAGGACCTTTGTACTTTCTACTACCTCTGAAGGATGATTAGCTTAATAATGATTAGCCAGCTTTCAGTCAAGATGGAAAAAAATTTCACTTGGGTACTCTAAACTGATTGAGGAGATTGTGACTTACTGAATGATATGTTTTGTTTAAGACTATAGGACACCTTAGTAATAAATTGTTATGTTATATTGTTAGTGCTGTACTTTGGTTTCTGGAATGTTTTGCTTTAGTTTGCTGTTGAATCAATAGAGAGTTCAATATACTATGCCATCAGAACCTTAATGTTATTCACAGCAGCAGTCCTCGGGAGAGGTGCTCTAGCACCTCTACCACCTTTACAGATGGTAAACACAGCTGTTTGTTTGTTTGTTTAACTCTTTGGGCATAATTCCAGATTGCTTTCTAAAATGGCTGGATCAGTTTACAATTCCAATAATATATTAGTGTCCCAATTTTTCCACTTCCTTGCAAACATTTGTCATTTCCCTCTTCTATCATTATTTTTTTAAAAGCAATTGGGTTTAAGTAACTTGCTCAAGGTTACACTGCCAGTTATTTTTGTGTGTGTGTGGGTGTTAAGTATCTGAGGTCAGAACCAATCCTGGATCCTCTGACTCCGGGGCCTGCACTCTTACTCACTGTGTCACCTAGCCGCCCCACTCTTCTATAATTTTATTCTGATAGCTGGGAGATGGTATTTTTTAATGTTTTAATTTGTATTTCTCCAATAATGATTTAGAGCATTTTTTCATATGACTACATGTAGCTTTGATTTCTTTTTCCAGAAACTACCCTTTCATGTCCTTTGATCATTTATCAATTGAGGAATGACTCATATTCTTATAACTTTGACAAAGTTCTCTATATATCTGAGATATGAGAACTTAACTGTCTATAAACATTCCCCCACCTTCCAATTTTTGCTTTCCTTTTAATCTTGGCTACATTGGTTTTATTTGTACAAAATCTTTTTGATTTAATGTAATTAAAATGATCCATTCTATATCTTGTAATGCTCCCTATCTCTTGTTTATTCATTAATTCTTCTATCCATATATCTGATAGATAATAAAACAGACAGTATTCAAAGGAAAAAATATAGCTCATATGAAATGATGCTACAAATCACTAATACTTAGAGAAAAGCAAATAAAAATAATTCTTAAGTTCCATTTTACAGCCAGCAGATTGGCAAGGTCAGGAGTGTTCTGGAGCCAGCCCTAACCAGTTTAAGGGAGTTGGTGGTTAAAATTTCAGTGTGAGCAATTATACTTCAGGATTTGGCAATAGATACAAATAAGGGCTTGATTTATTGTTTTATTGAATATCTCTAGATTTAAGAAGTTACTAATAATGTTGATTAAACTTAAAATGTGCAAATCCTTTTTTTCCTTAAGGATCCTAGTTGTTAAACATTTACCAGCCCACCTGTCTTGCTTGAGATCAGCAGGAGTGTCTTAGATGACTAAGTGAATTAAATCATCACCAGACTTCCATTCTGGTGATTTTAACCTAATAAAAATAATAATGATGACTGACATTTATATAGTACTTGAAGGTTTGCAAAATGTGATACATCCTTTAACTCATTTAAGCCTCACAATGCCCTTGGCCAAAGTTGCCCAAAAAAAAGGAGTCTCAGGAAAAGAGAAACATTAAGCAATTTGGAACTATGCCTTTTTGACCCAACAATACTAATAATAAACCTATAACTCAGAGAATGAGGAAAAGGATTCATATATAAAAAATTATTCTTATCAGCTCTTTTTGTAGTGGCAAGAACTAAAGAGAGACCATAATTAATTAATGGTTGAACAAATTAGGGTATTTGAATGTAATGGAATATTTTTAGGCCATAAAACATGGGAAAGATTTCAGAGAATAACTGGGAAGAGATTTATGAATTGATGCAGAGTGGTGAGCAAAAACAAGGAAAACTATTCAGATAAAAGCTTTATAAAACAAACAACTTTGAAAGATTGAAGAACTCTGATCAATATAATGACCAACCACTATTCCAAAGAACTATTGATGAAGAATGCTACCTACCCCTCAGAAAAGATGTTAGATCCAAGATATAAAATTCAACAATCATTTTTGGACATAGTCAATGGGAAAATATATTTCCTTGACTATGCATACTTTATACTTATTTTTGTTCCTTTTTTTATTGAGGAAGAAAATGTGAGATAGAGAGAAAATAAATTCTTATTAATTGAAAAAGTTAATAAATAATAAAAATAATCTTTTTGTATAAAAGACTAAGATGCTTCCCTTGAAATTAAGTTAGTATGATTTCAATAGGGTCACTTTTGCATATTATGTAAATAATAAGCTAATTTTGAAATATAGTATATACAAAAGGAATTCAATTATGATATTTTAAACTCCAAAGACATTTCTTCAGAACATGGAAGAAAATTTGACAGAACTGGCTAGAGTCAACCAGAGTCAAGTATATTTTTTATCTCAAAAAAATACAAAAAATATTGATTCTTAAGGTTTCATTTCTCTTTTCTCAAATTAACTAAAGGTTTATCTATTTTATGGGTTTTTTCATAAAACCAGCTCTTAGTTTTATTTATTACTTCAATAGTTTTCTCAACTTCAATTTTATTAATCTCTCTTTTGGTTTTAGTATTTCTAATTTGGTATTTAATTGGAGATTTTTAATTTTTAGCTTTTTTAGTTGTATACCCAATTCATTGATATTCTCTTTCTCTATTTTATTCATGTGAACATTTAGAGATATAAAACTTCTCCTAAGAACTGCTTTTGCTGCAGTTTTGGTATGTTGTCTCATTATTGTCATTCTCTTGGATGAAGTTATTGATCGTTTCTATGATTTCTTGTTTGGCCCAGTCATTATTTAGGATTATATTATTTAATTTTCAATGGATTTTTTGTCTATCTTTCCATGGCACTTTGTTACATATTTTATTGCCTCATGATCTGAAAAGGATGCATTTAATATTTTTGCCTTTCTGCATTGGATTGTGAGAATTTTATGCCCTAGTACCTGGTCATTTTTTGTGTAAGTGCCATGTACCTCTGAGGAAAAGGTATATACCTTTTTATCCCCATTCAGTCTTCTCCAGACGTCTATAGTATCTAAATTTTCTAAAATTCTATTCACCTCCTTAACTTCTTTCTTGTTTATTTTGTGGTTAGATTTATCTAGTTCAGAGAGGGGGAGGTTGAGGTCCCCCAATAGTATAGTTTTACTGTCAATTTCTTCCTGTAACTTCCTTAAATTCTCTAAGAATTCTGATGCTATACCGCTTGGTGCATATATGTTTAGTAATGATATCACTTCATTGTCTATGGTGCCTTTTAGCAGGATATAGTTTCCTTCCTTATCTCTTTTAATTAGATCTATTTTTGCTTTTGCTTTATCTGAGATCAGGATTGCAATCCCTGCTTTTTTTTTTCACTTCATCTGAAGCATATCTTCTACTTCAGTCTTTTACCTTTACCTTGTGTGTATACCTCTCTTTCAAATGTGTTTCTTGTAAACAACATATAGTAGGATTATGTTTTTTCAATCCATTCTGCTATCCTCTTCCATTTTCTGGGAGAGTTCACTGGATTCACACTCATAGTTATGATTACTACCTGTGTCTTTCTCTCCATCCTATCCCCCTGTGATAGTAATGGCAATTAAAGATTCCCCTGTATTGGCTTGGTTTTCAAATTGATTGTGTTAAAACCCAGAGCTTGTTAATCCCACCTGTGGGATGGACTTTTTGATGTGAAAAGAAAGTCCTGAACTGGGAGGAGCTGGTAATGTAGATTTGGAGAGACACTAGAGAGAGGCGGAAGATCTTTTTGGAAGCAGCACCTCGTGGAGAGAGAGAGACTAAGAGAATTGCTGGTGGTCGCTTTGAATTGCCCTGGACTTTTGAGACCTGCCCCCTGAGCTGCCAAGGACTGAGGAGACATGGCTGTTTTGCTGGTACTTTGTCTATCTGTTTTGATGTTGTTTTGCCAGATTTGTCCACTGGTGAAAGACAGTCCTTTTGTTGAAGAAGTCCTGGAACCTGGCTGTTCACTAAGAAGCCCTGAGACTGTCCTGCAGACAGAGAGTGAATACTGTCCACTGGTGAGGGACAGTGCTGTTGTTTCAGGGGTTTGGAGACTGCCCTGCAGACAGAATGAATACTGTCCACTGGTGAAAGACAGTGCTGTTGTTGCAGGGGTCTGGAGACTGTCCTGCAGACAGAATGAATACTGTCCACTGGTGAAGGACAGTGCTGTTGTTGCAGGGGTCTGGGAGCCTTTCTGTTGGTTCAGAAGCCCTGAAGAAGGATTTTCTTGTTGTATGTTTACAGAAATCCTGGGAGAGCGCTTTGCTAATGTGTTCAGGGGTTCTAGGACTGTTCTACAGACAGAGGATAAACTCATGAAGGGACTGGCAATGTATCTTGTGGCTTTGCTAAGCCTTGTCTCCCCAGGAACTAAGATTGCTGAGAACTTGCCTCGTGTCAAGATGAAGAAAAGACCTCCATTTGGGTATTAAGTGCTGTGTTTAAACTTGATGTAACTCTGGGGTAGATTCAATTGTGATCCAGAGGTGGGGAACTTTTGACCTTATGTTTGGAAACTAATCTCCATTTGAGAAGAGGGGTTTTGTGGTGGACTTAATTAAGGTATAGCCTAGGGGTGGAGTAGTATTTAGAACAGGGACTTTGTAATTGATTGAATGATTGGAAGATCCTGGGGTGGGGTAGTACTTGGAGATTATTTAATCACACTTAGTAAATGCTGTATTTTGAATGATGTCATGTTTTGATCTTCTCTGTTCTTGGTTTGTCACTGAATAAAATAGAGAGCACCTATGCTGGTATTTTGAACCTGGGAAGTTGCCTTCTTTTGGCATTACATTACACCTCCCCACCTATTATATTTTTTCCTTTCTCTCTTTCCCTCCTCACTAGAGTTTTTCTTTTGACCACCACCTCTCTCAATCTGCCCTCCCTTCTATCATCCCCCCTCCCTTTTCTTTCCCTTTTTCCTTACTACTTCTTCCCTCCCTTGTGTCCCTCCCTCCCTTTTTTTTCCCCTTTCCCTTCCAACTGCCTATAGGGCAAGTTAGATTTCTATACCTAACTGATTGTGTTATTCCCTCCTTTAGCCAAATCTGATAAGAGTACAGTTCAAACAATGCTCATCACCCTCCCTTTCATTTCTTTTTTCTAAGGAAAGAGATAAAGCATTCACCTGAGTATTTGAAATTCCTTTTATGATTATAAAAGAGCAGGGAAATAAGTAGATTTGAACCATCAGTTTAGCTGTAACTCAGAAATAGCAAATCAGATATTGGAAGAAGAGAGATGACAGACTGCAGGTAGCCAAGTAAGTCAATGCATTTCTAGTTGGGGTCTCCTAATAGTTGAGTGAGTACCCAGGCAAGGACCCCCACACTTATGAACCAGGGGAAAGCTGAAAAACTAAGACTGCTACTTTATATTTCATTGTAACTGTTTTTTAATTAAGCTGGACCTAGAGTAGGAAAGACTCATCTTCATGAGTTCAAATCTGGTCTCAGATGCTGGCTGTATGATCCTGGTCAAGTCACTTAACTCTGCCTTACTTTCCTCATCTGTAAAATTATCTGGAAAATGAAATGGCCAACCACTCCAGTATCTCTGCCAAGAAAACCCCAAATGGGGCCACAAAGAGTCAAATGCAACTCAATATCAACAACAACAACAACAAAAATGCTAAAGGAGCAGTCCTAGCAATTCCCAGCATTTCAAAGCTGGTAGTTCTTTGAATGATACCTATGGCATCTTTGAACCTTTAGGGAAATGAGAACACAAAGTGATTTGGAGAGGGGATCTCAATTTTGTCATCAATTTTGTTTTAGGGATTTTTATTAGTTATCCTCTATTGGGCAGAATGCTCTAGGATTTCTTCAACTTCCCATCCTTTCCTAGCTATCACTCCAAGTATTCTTCATTGTCACATATTTTCATTCCCCACCTGTTTCTTCTACCTTAACTTTTTTCCATGCCCTTTTCTCCTATTCTTTGCCTTAGTCAAAGTCATACTTACTAGCTAAGTAGCAATTTTTAAAATTTCATTATGCATATAACTTAAAATTCACACTATTCACCATCTTTGCACAGCCTTTGAGTTTTTAGATGGATCTATTTTGATGTTACAGAAATCTTCCCATGTTCCTGTGCATCCATTAGTAAAAAGAAACTTAAACATGCAATCCCAATATATGTGTATTTATTTATACTTAATTGTATACTTGTACTATTGTATTAATATATTGTATATTTAAGCCCTTTTAGGTGCAAGGTATCTTTGGTACTCTCAGTGACAACCACAACTGCTACATCACTTGATTCTTCTGGTTTGTCTCCTTATTAATTCTTCATTTCTCTGGCTTCCAAGGTAGTCAAATGGGAATACTCTTGTTATTTTTGTTGATCAGTCATGTCTGACTCTTCATGACCCCCTTTGTGGTTTTCGTGGCAAAGATACTAGAGTGGTTTGCTATTTCCTTCTCCATCTTATTTTACATATGAGGAAACTGAGGCAAACTGGCTTAAGTAACTTGCCCAGGGTCACAAAGCTAGTAAGTGTCTGAGGCCAGATTTGAACTCAGGAAGATGAGTGTTCCTGACTTTGGACCCAGTACTCTATCCACTGTGCCACCTACCTGCTCTGAGAATGCTCTAAGCTAGAATAATATCATAAATTATTAAACCTGCAGAAACACTTTCTTTAATTGGCTCAGGTGCCATCCAGGAGTAAAATAGGGAAATCTCTCTAAGAGGCTAGATTCTCACTTTGTCAATCTCAAAATATATGTCCAAAACTACTATTAGTGACAATTTAATTTATTAGTCAATAGCCAATAAACATTTATGAAGTATTTACTATGTATCAGGAACAACCAGTGATACAAAGAAAGGCAAAAGACAGTTTCTGCTCTCAAGAGAAGATAAAGAATCAACTAATGATTATGTGAACCTGTGAAGGCCATCCAAAGATACTTCCATCTTGGGTCTCAGCAACCCATGTGTGTCATGAAACATGTATTCCCAATGTGAAAACATTTTAAATAATACTAATAGCCAGCATTTATATAGCTTTTTAATGCTTTACAAATATTATTTCATTTGATCCTTACAACAGCTGTGGGAGGTAGTTGCTATTATTATCTCCACTTTACAGATGAAGAATTGAAGGCAAATAGAGTTGAAGTGACTTTCCTAAGGTCAAACAGCTAGTTAAGTGTATGAAATTGTATTTGAACATCCAGTGCTCTATCAACTATGATATTTAGCTAAGATCAAATGAACAATAGATTTAATTTTAAAAGTTTGTTGTATTTGTTAACAGTACAAAAAACCCTTTTTTAAAAAAACAAAATCAAGGAGTTTATGAGGCTTTGCTACAGAGGGGTTGGGCAAAGGCCCCTCAGTGTTAGGATCAGGAACAGAATCAATTCCAAACTAGCATAGCTTGCTTTGAGCAAAGTCAAGGGAGAGAGCAGCCCAGAGAGGCAGTGACTGCAAGCACCCCAAACATTTGTGGTGATCTTCTCAATTCTGATATATTTCTTAATGCATTCCAACAAATTATCTTGCATACCCCTGGGAGTGGGCACACACCATTTTGAGGTTCACAGTTACAGAGGAAAGAATTTGGACCTAGAGGGAGAAGATCTGGATTTACATCCTGGATCTAACCTAAGCCCAACCAGTATATGACCTTAGTGAAACACTTGCCTTCTTAGAACCTTAATTTCTTCCTCTGTAAAAAGAGTTGAATGATATAGTTTCTAAGTTTCTTCTAGTTCTCCCAATTACTGTGATTCTCAGATACAAAAGTTATGGTGGTCTTTTATTGTTGGCAGTAGGATGGCAGAAAGCAACTAATTGCAGTATATCCTAGAGAGAAAGAAATTCACTAATACACTGGGTCTGAATGGGAACTTTCACTTTGCTTGCTTTACAATGCTTATTTCCTTTTTCCTTTTTTTTTTGGAGGGCAATTGGGGTTAAGTGACTTGCCCAAGGTCACATGGCTAGTTTTTGTGTTAAGTGTCTGAGGCTGGATTTGAACTCAGCTCCTCCTGACTCCAGGGCCAGTGCTCTACTCACTGCACCACCTAGCCACCCCCTACAATGCTTATTTTCAAATAAAAAAAATTTATTCTCTCCTCACATAAACCCAGACCACACTGGCTGATGAAATTTCACTCTTCTTACAACTGACAACCAACAGTTCAATTTTCTATAGATACCAATTACTTTCAGGTTCCGAGGTGAGGTGTTAACTATGTCAGTGTGACTCGATTCTGATAGGATTTGTTGTGTTCCGAGATTAGACAGTTTTTTTCCCTGCAGCAGTAACATACATTTGAAAAATCCCTATCTGACATGAGCCTCAGGTTACAATTTTGTTTGAGCAGCTCAGTGAACCAAGATGCTTCCTTCTATGACTAGAAATTTTAAGTTATCACATTTGTTATTTGGTTTTCCATTCGGTATGAGGCTGTACTTCATAGCCATCTTTAACTTCTAATCAATTATAATTTTATGACTGGTTTGTAACTGATGGTTGCACTACTGGAATTTAACAAATTTAACTATATGCAGATATATAAATCATCAGTATAGCAAACTCCCAGTGTGGTAACTTCTTCCTCCAAAAAAGATCAGCAACCCATATGCAATTTAGAGTTGCCTGTAGTACTAAGAGGTTAAAAATGATTTACCCACAGTCACAGAGCTTGTGGGGCTGCAAGGTGGTACCACAGTGCACAGAGTACCAGGCCTGGAATCAGTAAGACTCATATTCCTAAGTTCAAATGTGAACTCAGATACTTACCAGTTGCGTGACCCTAGTCAAGTCACTTAACCCTGTTTGCCTCAGTTTCCTCATCTGTAAAATGAGCTGAAGAAGGAAATGGCAAACCACTCCAGTAACCCAGCCAAGAAAATCGCAAAAGGTGTCACAAAGAGTTGAACATGACTCAAAAATGACTGAACAACAACACATAACTTGTATGTGGCAGAGGCAAGATTGAGCCCAAGATTTCTTGATTATAAGTCTGACCTATTGATCCAATATACCATACTTTTTCTTCTCTCTAGAGTGATAAAATCCTAGGATCAAAAAAATGTAGATAAAGATAACTATATTGTAACTGCTTCTAACCAATACCCTGATGATTTCTATGACTGAAATCCTATGGCAATATTTGGCCATGCAGTAATGTGGAAGGAATATTGTTTTGGAGTCAGAAAATGTGCATTTAAATCCTGCCTTTAACACTTCTGAAGTGAACATGGGCAAGTCCTCCACCCCTCTTTAAACTTTGTCATCCAAAAAATATTAATTAATTAATTCACAAAAATTTAATTTTTAGGCACTAGCTGTAATGGTAATGAGAATCTGAAGATCTTCCCTGCCCCTTGGGCCCTTGATAGGTTTAAGTGAATCTGACAACCTTCTCTGATTTGAAAATATACTTTGCCTGCTAATAGGCTGAATGTGGTCACATGGAGCCTGTGGCAGGAGGCTTCTTTTTTCAGGAACTCCCATAACTTGTTACTTTGTGATTGGGCAGTGGGTCAAGAGGATTGTGATTCTCTGAGCCAGGAGAAGGCTATATATACCCTGATTTGAGGTTTTGCTTTGGGGCTCACTTTGGGAAGAGTTTTGTGATGTGGCCAGATGAGACTCTGGGCAGCCATTGAGCCCTGTGGCTTTGAAAACCCAAATGTTGGTGCTTCCCTCTCTGGTAACTAACTAGGTATGGATGTAATGGTCAGACAACTGGAAGCCCTGTCTGCTGATCTGTTTCTCTGTCTGTATTTTTTTGTCTGCTTGTAACTTCTGCTTGTATTCTCTGAAGTTCAGGGTGCTGACTTTTTCCCCTGAACTAGATAAATGATATAAGTTTGATTAAAGTAAGATTGTTAACCCATTTTGAGTTGCTTTCCTTTAGAAAAGCAGATCTAAGAAACTGTGCTAGCAGCCATCCGGGTATGCTAGGGTGCTTGCTGCTACACCAGCATAGGTAATATTACCAAAGACTAATGCTCTGTAATTTCAACATTGTGATCCTTGTCAATTACTCTTTTGGAGAAAAAATATATATCTATATTTATCTATAGACATAGATATAGAGAAAACTATATATACATATTTTCAATTTTTGTTAGGATGTGATTTCCTAAATTCTTCTCAAATGAAAAATGGTGGCTCCATACCAGATAGCCATGTGTGCCACATTACCTCTCAGTAAACCAGATTTTATGCTACAAGTTAACTATCTGCACATTAGCTTTTATGCCTCACAATCACAGAACTACAGATGTCTCCTCTAGCCTATAAAAGGCATTTAATGGAGAACTGTTAATGTCTAGCCAGTAATTTGTAAAAATGGGAAAGTAGCCAAATGTCTAAAAATTAATCTTTCTGACACTTAAAAATTAGGCTTGTGCATAGGTAGTAGCTATGGGAAAAGTTTCAGATGGAATAGTTTATTTTGTCCTTAAGGTGGCAGTATTTGAGCACGAAGTAACCATTTCATTTCTTGAACAAGTTCAAAGTCAGACAAAAAGGATTAGTAATTTTTCTCCTATCTCCTATCCCTACACAATACATACATAAATACATACAAATGCTCCTTTTAATTTAAAATTCTTTTAAAAATATGTGCATAATTTAAATATTATATATTGTATATATGTACATATTTTTGACAGGTAGTAATAGAGGGACAGTTCTTTATAGTGTATGTGGGGGTAAGGTAGGTAAAGGGTATGGGTAAAGAATGTATTAAACTATTTTCCTTCCAATCTTTACTGCATTGGGTGTGTGGTAATATACCAAATCTGTAGAAATGATATATATTTTTGGATATGGCCAATATAGGAATTTGTTTCCACTACATATATTGTTAACATGGATTTGATTTGGGTTTGTTTGGTTTGTCAGCAGGGATGGGGTTGTGGAGAGGACAGTGTGGAGGAGAGGGAAAATAGTTGCTAATTGAAATAACAATTTAAAGAAAATCTTATGCATGATTTAAAGTTGTAAATGTTTGGGTATATGCTCAAAATGGCAAAAATCTAGAGTTACAGTGGGTTTTGAATCCATTTATTAAAAATTTAAAAAGTAACACTTGATTAGTTTGCAAGAGCAATTGATTGTAAGAGAAAATAAAAATGTGCTAGTTGAAATTCAACAAAAACTTTACATAATTGGGAAGTGAGATTGAAAAATGGTATCATGATTTATTAAATGTAACCAATCAATCAAAAAGTATTTCTTGAATACATGCTGTATGTGTTAGGCACATTACAAAGAACAAAACAATCCTTACTTGTAATGAGGTTACATTCTCTGAGAGTGAAGTGGAGAGAAGTGAATATGGAATATATACAACATATACAGTCAATAATTACAGATATAAACAAAGTGGTCAAATGAAAGGTACTTTGGGAGGGAAGGCACTAAGAGTTGGGTTGGGCAGAGAGGGGGAACAGGAAAGTAAGTTTTCATGAAGATGATATATAAGTTGTTTCTTAGAGGAAGAAGGACACTATGAGGAAGAGGTAAAGAAAGTGAATCCCAAGCCTTAGGGCAAGACAGAAGGGACAGGAGATGGAGTGTGATGTGTGAGGAACAGAGAAGAGGCCAAATAGAGTAACAGGGAGTTCTGTATGAGGAGGCCAGAAAGATAGGTCAGTGACAGGTTGGGAGGGACTTTGAAAGCTAAAGAATTTATATTTTATTCTAGAGTGAAAAGGTAGCTACTGGTTGCCAATAATGAACTTCTTCCATTTGAATCTAAGTAGTTTTGTGAGATATCTTTTTAACCTATGTTGTTTCAGTAATTTTTCTGTCATGTCTGACTCTTCATGCCCCACTTGGGGTTTCCTTAGCAAAGATACTGGAGTGGTTTGCCATTTCTTTCGCCAGCTCATTATGCAGATGAGGAAACTGAGGCAAAAAAGGTTAAGTGATTTGCCTAGGGTTTTCAGCTATGCCAGCCACTAAAACCAAATATTGAAATAAACTGACTTGGAACTAGACTCATAAATTGATGTGTCCCAAAGTATTAAATGAAAAATTTCAAAAAACGATTAAGTATATTCAGTAACATTGCTTTCACTAACATATCATTATAATAATTATAGTGAAAGCAAAAAAGTATAATTTTAGCAAATAAATTATATAAAAATTTTTATTTCAGCTTCATCTCCTTTTATTTCTATCTTTGCATGTTTATAATATACATACTTATCAGTATAGTAGTACTACAAGTACTATAATTTCTAAATAAGTAAATGTAAACATAATGGAGGCACATAATCAAAAAGTTACTGAAAAGTTATGTGAGCAAAAGAGTTTGGAGACCAGTGAAATGCTGTTATATCTACATAAAGAATGACATAAAATATAGCTACCAGATGTTTGTTTTTTTTTATGAACTGAAACTATAAAAGTAGACAGAACCTGAGAGTTGCCAATTTCAAAGTAGTCACCTTGAGAAGCTATACACTTACTCCATTAACATTGCTGTAACACCAGATATTTTTGGAGTTCTTTTGGAAATGCTTTTAGAACTAGCAGCAATTCTTACAATTATATTCAGTGTTAGTGAATCTCCATTCTCTGAGGGTAAATTTGGAAATAATCTAAATTTAAAGCTTATTTTTGAAAATCACCTAAAGTTATTAAGAGTCAAGTGTAGTGAATAAGGTGCATAATTGTATTTTGGGGGATCCAAAATGAGGTATGGCTTTAAATTAATGAGACAGGCAGATATGTCTGACTCATAAATTGACTTGAGCAAATAGCTATTAAGAATTTACAGTATACAGAGCTCTCTGTTAGGCACTGGGGGAGATATAAAGGTTAATTAAGACAATCCCTGCTCTCACAAAGCTTACAATCTAGTAATGGGGTATGATACTTACAGAAATAGCTATAACACAAAATAGTACCTGATAAATACATAAAAGGTACAAATAAAGTCAGTGTGAGAGCAGGTAGGGTAAGAAGTATTCCCACAGGAGAATCAGGAATGGTTTCAAAGATGAGATATAGTTTAAACTAAAGGACAAATAGGATGTCAGTGGGCCAAACTAAGAGAGAATTGAGACTTGGGAAGCTGGATGTTCCAGATGTAGAGAAATAATAAGCAAAAGCCTATAGGCAATGTGCTATTCTTTCTAGCCCTTGGTAGGAAAAGGCAAAAAAAAAAATACAACTAGGTGTTCATATTACTAGAAGGTAAGAATCAATGTGGAACCAATTGCCCTGCCTTCCCCCCTCCAAAAAAAAAAAAAAGAATCAATGTGGAAACAAACCAGTACCAAGAATGACTGGTTTGGGATTAGACCAAGGTCTCTTCAGAGTCCAACTCATGATGCCTATTAACCAAATTGATTAGTCCTGGCTATAGAAAGGAGATGAGAGGTAGTATGTGAAGTGGAAGCCAGATCAAAACTGGAAATCACTACAAAATCCAAGTGGAGCCTGGTATTGGGCATGAGTCAGCCTTGGATAATTTGGCATATGGTGTGATAACAGTGTTGAACAAGGGAAAGTAATCTTTATTCTACTTAATTGGTCTATGTGTTTTTATATTTATTTTTATACTTACTTTTATATGCGGCCATGCGCTCCATCCTCCAATTCCTTGGATTGCGATCAATTATCTGTTGATGTCTCTTTGTTGTTGTTCTTTGTTTTTTGCCCATGACACAGTCTGAGTCTCTGTGATGCTGGACAAGTAGGATGGCACAGAGCATGAATGTTAGGTAGCAGGCAGTCCAGGTAATTTAGAGAATTAACCCCTGTGAAATGGAGCATTGTGAGGTAAAGCTGGAAGCATGGTGCCCAATCATGGAGCTGTCAGATTGTCATTTGAATGCCAGCCTAGAGAGTTTGAACTTTGTTTGTTAGGCAACAAGGAGTCATTGCGGGATTGTTAAAGGCAATTTCAGAAGTTTTAAATATGTTTTTTTCCCCTTTCAAGCTTTTTTGTTTGTTTTATTGTTGCCTTTTGTTTTTATATCACATTTATTTCAGGATATACCTTTTTTACTCCTGCTTAACAAGCCTGCTCTTATAGCAAAGATTAAAAATCTGAAAGCAAATGCAACATTATACATTATATATCCATAGTCTTTAAATCCATCATCTCATCTCTTCCCCAGGGCTAAACTTAATTACATGCATTTTTTTCAGCAATTACAGTATCTTTGGAATAAATATATAATTTCCCAAGGGCAACAGTTCTGAAGGATAACAATCATTTGGATTTATAAGTCTAACAATTAACAGGCATTGTTCTACTCATGGGGCCATGTTGTCTCACCCTCTTCCTCTCCTCTAAGGACCCCCTATTAACTTTGGATCATGAATATGTTGACCTGGTGTCATTCTGGTGGGTGTTGGCGGATGTTGGAGGGAGAAGGGATTGATCACTTAGACAAAGGCTCTGTTTTTTTTTTTTTTTTGGCACTCCAGCTTGTTACAATCCCACACATATGCTCAGAAGAAAAATTACTTAAAGCTTGGGTTTGGCTGGGGACAGGTATTTATTTTCTATGTACAAGAGAAACACTTAACACAAAAGGCTCTCACAAGCACTCTTAACAAGACTTAAGCTACTATTATACTCTCCCAGAAGGTTGAGAGTTAGAGCCATCAAATCTAAAGCATTTGGCAGGACTGCCAAACTTCAGCTTAGCTCTGCAGTGTCCAAACAATCCTTTTCTGGTCCCTGCCTTCTGGCAAGCAAGGATAGGGCTTGGGCTTATCCTCTTCTTGGTGGTTATCTTCTTGGGAAGGGCAAAGGGAAGGAAACAAGTGTTTGTATAGTGCCAACTTCATTCTAGGCACAGTTCTAAGAACTTTAAAATATTAGTTTCATTTGATCCTCACAGCAACTCTGCGGAGTAGGTGTGTTATTCCCATTTACAGTTGAGGAAATTGAGGCAAATGGGTTATGTCTCTTGCTCTATTCACTAAATGGGCATAGCCTCACTCAGAGTGAGAACCTGAAAAGACTTAAAAGGGCCAATGTCTCCCACTGTATCTTGGGCTATTTCCAGTCATCCTGAATATCTGGCCACTGGACCCAGATGGCTCTGGAGGAGAAAGTGGGACTGGTGACTTTGCACAGCCATCTCTCACTTAAATCAAAGTCAACTGCTAGTCATGTCATCATCTCTCTGACATCATGATCCTCTTTGAGAATGGACAAACGGATGGAATCCTAATAAAGCTGCCCCCAGCCCCAATATTCTAACTTCATTATAGGTATGGCCCTACTGAACAGCAGGCCCACTGCACTAACCTCCCCGCCCCCAACTCCTAGTATCCTAACTTGTTTGTATATGCCTCACTGCTCACTGGAACAGCAGGTGTGCCCGTGTGATGGGAACCCAACTACTGCCTCTACCTGGTCACTGCCCCCAGACCCATTCCCACAGAAACAGGTGTGTTTTTGTATTCAAGCACAATAACATCATCCATCCAACCCAAGACAGGACCACATTACCTAACTATCTGTCTTAACCAGACCATAATAGCTAGCCAATTGGAGGGCAGAATGACCAGAATGTTTAACCACTGAACCATAGATGGGACCCCTCCTTCATTACCTAATCCCTTAACAAACTCCTCCTGCCTTTTTAATAGTAATGATATCCCTCTATTCTATGTAAATTTCTGTTATGTAATTGCATTTTTACCCTATAAAAACCCATCTTGCTTTCTCTAAAGTTGTTGGTTCCTCTTGAAATTTAGCCAGCTTCATGAGAGGCGTCAATCTCAATAAATGCCTATACTCTGAATTCTTTGAAATGGTTCCACCACAGCACATCATGAAACCACAACAGTTTTGGGGTGGGCAGAGACCCCACCTCAACAGTTTTTGGTGTCCCTGGGTTTAAACCGCAACAAAACCACAACACAACAGCTAGTAAGTGATTTAGTAAGTGACTAGATTTTAACACAGGTCTTCCTGACTCCATTGCACCACCTCTCTATTTTTGAATGCAATGCAATCAATCAATATTTCTTAAGTACTGATATGTGCCAAGAAATGTGGTAGGCAATAAGGATACAAGAACAAAGATTAAAACAATTTCTAATTGCAATAATCAGCCAGTGAATAAACATTTATTATTCACATACTAAGTGCCAGGCGCAGTACTAAGCTTACATTTTAAATATCGAATATTGTTTGTAAAAATTCCCCCTTGACAACTATGATTAATAAACAGTTATGATATGGCCATATTGATGGAGCAAAATTCTCCAACCTCTTGGACTAAGAAGTTCAAGTCCAGTCCTACAAGACCCGATATATCCAACTTATATCCATTGTTGTTTGATTTTCTATGATGAGGCAAAGAAAAAAAAATGCAGAAGAGCTAGCCAGAGGCTTAGGATCAAACTTTCCTAGTTGAAATCCCTTGCTCTAGTAACATGTAGAAGCAGATGCCATGTTGCTGGGGTAGGGTAAGATAGTAGCACATCTCCAGGGATAGACTTGGATAGTCAGGAAAAAAAGAGCAACCGAGGACAGATCATTCCCTTTTAAGGATCCACCGAGGCAGCAGCTCTATCAGCTCAGGCCAATAAGGGATTGCTACTTCATCATTTCAGAGCACCTAAGTCCCTCAGTGCTGAGCTAGTGCACATGGTCAGTCTGAGGCACATAGGGAAGCTCTGTCATTTCACTCTAGTAATATGTTTGTTATAATCCATAGGACATCTCTTGGTCCAAATCAGCTTATCAAGAAAATAGACTAACTCTAAAATTTAATGCTTTTCAACTGAATAATCAGTGATATGACTCGCTCTATGAAAAAAAAGTATGGACATCCTTTTAAGTTGTAATCTCTATTATTTTAATACTTTCTCTATTACTTCAAGTCTAGAGACAATCAACAGGAAAATAAATCAAACCCCAATTGTAGCATTTGATGATTTCTGAGGCAGAAATGCTCACACTGAAAATCTGATAATTGGCTCTTGTGAGAACTTGAGGTGGCTCCAGCATATCCTTGAAAATTCACTTCCACCAATAAAAATGACCTACCATTTCATTTCACATATCCTTTCCTAATCCAGAAACCTTTCTCAGATCTCAACTCTTCTCCTGGTCTATCACCTTTCATTTTTAGTTCTCCCTAATGACTATGAAAAGAACTAATTAGCTTTTCTAAGCACCTGATGTTCTCAAGCAGGGGATGGAGATGGGGGGATGGTGAGAGGAAATATGACCCTCTAAATGTGTGAATTTTCCTTGGAGTGATGACAAACAACTAGCATATTCATCACTACAGTGAGGTTAAGAAATAATAATATTACCTGCTTCTATTCTGGGGATGAAAGTTTCATGGTGGGATGTCAGGAGTTCTTTGAAGGTAGTGAAGTAGAATTGTAGACAAGTAAGAACATTGCAGATTTCAAAGTCAGAAAGAAGCAAGTAGCAAATATATTCTCTGGTATTAAGTATATAGATTAAGGGAATCTTGGAGATGTTAGGTAGCCTGGAACAAACCAGTGGAGGATGCTGAAAGCAAAAATAAGGGATTTGAAATTAATGCAAATAGCATTGGAGTATGTAAAAGACGATGATTCAAGCAGTAGATAAGAAAGATGACAGAAAAAACATGAGATATCTTTCTGTTTCTTTCTTCTTTCCCTTGTTTCTAGTGATAAAATTTTTTTAAAGATAAGTTTTTAGTGATGTCTTTTGCTTTTAACATCACCATGGTTTCTCTCAGTATCCCTTCTACTCCTCCTCCCAGAAAGCTGTCCCATATAAGAAATAACATCAACATAGGAGATAGTGAACTTACCTATAACAGATCTGGGAACCTGAAAAGACCTTAGCCTAAAAGGGCCAGCATCTCCCATTGCATCCTGGACCATCTTCAGTCATCCTAATGAATATCTGGTCACTGGACCCAGATGGCTCTGGAGGAGAAAGTGAGGCTGGTGACCTTACATAGCCCTCCCTCACTCAAATCAAAGTCAACTGCAAGTCATGTCATCATCTTCCCGATGTCATGGTCCTCTTTGAGGACAAAGGACAAACACAATAACAACATGGCTTATTATTATAGAGTCTCTCTGTCTCTGTCTCTTTCTTATCTATTCCTAAGCCTTTTATGTTTCATGACTATGCTTCCTAGGGCAGAATTAACGCAAAACTAGAGCATTCAGTCTGTTCCATCAGACTACTAATCAAATTTATTGTTTGACCATGTAACTCAGGTTCTTGACTAAGAGCAGCAGGGTTCTTGGACTTCATAGACACGTCACACACAACCACAAACAGAGGTGGGAAGGCAGTCATGGTTGATGATCCTGCAAAGGAAATAAAGAGTAGCTAAATGGGTAGGAGGAGAGCCATGAGGGTATAGTGTAATGTAAGCTCATGAAATAGAGACTATCCAAGAGGGTGCTTAATAATGTCAAATTCAGCACCGTGGCCAAGAAAAGTAAGGCTATTGGATTAAGCAATCAAGAGATCATTGGAAACCTTAGAGAGAACAGTTTCAGTTGAGTGGTGGAGTTAGCAGTCAGATCCTGAGTATTTGAGAAGTAGGAGGTAATAAATGAAAGGAAATGAGTATAAGCTGGCATTTTGTAGCAATTTGGCTGTAAGAAAGTTATAGGCCAATAGCTTGAGGGGATCTTAGGGTCAAGTTGTTTTGTTTGTTTCTTTGCTTTTTTAAGAATGATGGGCATATGGGGGTATGTTTATAGACAGTAGGGAAGGAGACTATGGATTTTTAAAAACAAAGAAAATTGTAGGGAAAAGGAATGACAGGAGATGATAAGATCAAGGACAGAAGTTGAGGAGTAGGCCCTGGTAAGGAGAAGGACCATCTCTTCCAAAGAGACTGGAACAAAGGAGAAACAAATGGATGATATTTTGGGGATTTTGTTGTACAGAATTGAGAAGAGGAAGCTCACAATGGATGACCTGAATTTTTTGGTACAGTATGAAATGAAACCCTCTGTTAAGGAAGGAGGAAGGGTGATTGATACAGGTGACTTGAGGAAAGGATAGTTTTGAAACAAATGCTGTGAAGACTATGGCAGGATATCAATCAGGAAGAATTAGAAGGACTACCCTCCAGTGGTGTAGTGGCAACTTGCATACCCAGGATGACTGCTAGCACAGTTTCTTAAATCTTCTTTACTAGGAAAGATAGCTGTCTGAGGAGTCAACAATCTTTTTTAATTACATTCACTAGTTCAGGGGAAAAGTCAGTACCCTGAACTTCAGAGAAAATACCAATAGAGAAAATACAGGCAGAGAAATAAAGACCAACAGACAGGGCTCTGACTGCCTTAATCAACAATATACTTTACATACATGCCTGGATCAAGAGAGCCTTTACATCTGAGCAGTCAGGGAGCTCTGAACATAAGGCCACTCAGAATCTCTACCAGGAAATCACAAGATCCTTCTCATAAGCAAGCCCCCAAAGCAAAATGCAAAAAAAAAGTATATATACATACTTCTCAGAGCCAGAAGGTATCACAACCCTCTTCACTCAGAGCCTAATTAGAAATTAGCAAATGGTGTGAAAGCCTTCCTACAAGCAAGCCTCCCCTAAGCAAGCTTCCCATAATGAGACCCATTAATGGGCAGGGAAGAACTTAAATCCCATTAACATTACTAGTGGTGAGGGCCAAATTGAGATATGGATGATAAGATAAAAAGGAATAATAGATAGAAGGTCTAAGAAAGAGAGGGCCTACAAAACATATATGGGGAATAAAAGAGTGAATTTTAAGATTCCTTATTTGTGACATATCACCAGTAGAATTTGGACAATCATCAATAAAATGTTGTCTTCTCTATACAAAGCACAGTGCTTTTGCTATGAGGGATGTACCAAATATAAGATATAATTCCTGATTTCCAAGCATCATAATTTGGCTCAGAGATAAGGTACATACACACATGAGGAAAATAATTACAATACAAGACAGTGTCTGATAAATGCAAAATGAGTGATACAAAAGATAAGTTCAACAGAAATCCAGAGAAGGGAGAGATCAGTTTTGGCTGATACAGTTGTTCAGAGAAGGCTACACAAAGAAGATGGAATTGAAGTAGGTTTTTAAAGGTACAAGTTCAATATCCACTGGGACTGTATAGAATTTGAAAGAAAGGCTAGTAATTCTATTTTCATTGTGTCAAACATGAAATAACAATGAGATGCCAATTTGGAAGCCCAGTTCAAGATGGAGGACAAATGGAAGATTAAAAAAAATAATAATACTGATATAAAGATAGAACTGATCTCATCTGTGTATAGATAGACTCTGACTGAACATTGAATGTTACAGATGAAATATATGCTCACCAGTGCTCTAGCTTTTCTGAACAGAGAGGGAAATTAAGGAAATATGAAAATTTAAAGTATTGATCCAAAGTCACATGACATCACTTGCATCTGTCTCCCAGCATCATACCACACCAAAAGTTAACTCTGATATGTAGTGAACTATGGAATAGCCTTAATTTCTTATACTTTTCCATGCTTTGAAAGGACTGGCATTTGGGGTGAATCTACCCATCCTTATTCCATTTCATAGGACTGATCTTGCTTACTCTTGAATTACTGCCTTATTCAATTCCTGCTGTAAAGAGTTCCCCCTTGAGGTTGTAAGGCATTACTGCACCTGATGCCAGCCTTTGCTTTTGTTTCTCAACATTCCAATATCCATTATAACATCTGGTTAATTGCATATTGACATGTGTTCCATTATATGACTAAATTGACCATTTGAAGTCAGCATTTCCTTATTACTTAAACATGGAGAGCAATAAACTAAAAATAAAATATCGAGTTAATAGCTAAGCTGCTTGAAAGCACTTTGAGTTGTGTTCCATGATATCTGCTTCACCAATCTGTTGCTCCCTCTTTAACTAACACGATTCCATGCTTCATACAAGATCTCTGATGTCACCATTGAGCTGCACTTCTTAGGAACATACAAAGACCATCCCTTGGAATTTTGAAATTTTCCTGGACATATTTTGGATTTGTGCTTGGGATTAGTCAAAAGAGAGGAGATATTGACTTGGTATGTCAGGGGATGACCAATAAACCATTACTCTATTCTGACTTATACTCCTGGAACATTGATAGAGACTGTAATGGGGACTGGACCTGGGATTTTATTGGTATAGGGAGCTCCTGGATGAGGAAATTCCATCTATGTGAGTTGTTACATTCTCTGTATCTTACTTATAGTCCAAGAAAGCTACCTAGCGCAGTAAGAGATTCAAGTGACTTGAACAGGATCACATACCAATATGTTTCAGAGGTGGGAACTGAATGAAGTTCTTTCTGGTTCTAAGACATATCAACTATACCACAAGACCTTTAGAACATGTGATATGATTTAAAATACTTTTAGAAATTAATATTCAATTGCTTCTACCCTGTATCAGTGACTGTTCCTCTCATAAATATCCTACAGTCAGCCAAACAAATGTGCTAGGGATATTCTTCTAGTACTCTTGGCTTTGTGTGATTATCAAAGAAGCATCATTTGTTTTCCCTTTTCTCACTATTTCTTTTCTGGACATTCATCTCTCTAATAATAATCTTTGTGCAGCTTCTCCTGCATGAATTTTCATTTTGGTAATAGGTTGCAGCATAATCATACCAATAATGCATCTTCCCATTTCTGTCTGGGTGATGATGTCTAACTATTTCTGCTAAGACCATGACTTGCAGTCATACAGCATCAATAACAACTCCAACAAATATTAATGTTAAAATAGACCTCTGTCTCTGGGAGACACTTGGGGTCATTAAAAGCTCTGTGCAATTTTCCAAAGGAGATCTAGCCTGCACTCATCCTCCTATTCAATTCTCAACCTCAACAATTGCCTGTCTTCAATGTCTGTTCTGTATTTGTACTGATGGGTTGCCTATGACTTGTCCTTTGATTTTACCTAGGTGACTTTGGGTGAGTCATTTAAATTTCTTGGCTCTCAGTTTTCTTGCCTATAAAATGATGGAATTGGTTGGTATGACCTCTGAAGCACCTTAGGGTTCCAGATCTCTGATCCTATGATGCATTGTATTAAAATTTAATTTAAACAAAAATTATTTTTATAGTCTCCCATAGGTGGGTATTTTTTTTTTTACAAATGTAAGAATTTGAATATTTGCATGTTATTAAGAGTAGATACCAAACGAAGCAAGAACCTATTCCATTTTTGCCTCCTTTTCCCTTTTTCTATCCAGATGTCATATCTCTAGATACGAGCCACCCACAAATGTTACACTCTAATGCTAGAGAAAAGTATTCTTTATTAACCTCACAAACAAAACTACAGCTCTGAAAATATCAATGTAAATGCTTTCAAAGCCTATCAAATTTTAAGAATTCCTTGCTTTGCTCTGATGTTTTGATAAGTCCTTGATGTTGTTGGTATGGGTACTCATACTGAATCCCTTCATTGATACAAACTACAAACCCTTGGGCCTTCTCATCTGATGTGAATCTTGTCCATTTTTTCCTATAAATTCTCCATAGAGTCTCAATATACTAGATTTTAAAAAATTCTTTTTATGCGTTGGCTACTTCAACAGACTCTTTGGAGTGTTCATCTGCTATGTCTTATTTTCACACCAAAATTGGCTTACCTCCTTTTCAAGTAATACAAATCTTTGATAATGTCTTTTATGCCACTTTTGGTACCCAAATCACCATTTATATTATACCCACTGTACATTTTTTCTATTGCTCTTTGTCTTCTTTTTTTCATCATTTTTATTCTTTTAAGAACTTGGTGTCCACATACATCACCATATGGCATTATTTTAGGAGTATTCATATTAAAGAAAAAACAGTCTTGGAGCCAGGAAGGCCTGCTTTTAAGTCTACTTCTTTGTGTAACTCTGACCCACTGAAATCCAATTCACCGGCAAGTCAAGACATCACCCCGTAATATTATTGGTCCTCTTCAGAAATGAAGGGTGAACAACTTCTGAAGAAAGAAGCCATGTTATTATTCATAATAAAGAAACCACTGTGGTTTTTCTTATACAATCCAGCTCAATCACACTACACAATTCTAGGTCTCATTCATTGCCCATCTTTTGGCCATTTCCCAATATACACACACAAACTGACTGATTTGATTAGTTGCATGTAATAACCTAGGCAAATGAAATTCTTCATCAACTTTACTTTTTCAGGATGGCTAGTTCAACCAATTTCTTTCAAATGACTGTGCGTTGCACTGAGGAAGTTCTGTACTGCTCTGGGACTTGACGCAATTCGTATAACATCATCTATAAATAGAAATAAACACCTTGGTGAACAATTCACATTATGTCAACATTCAGAGGGTTATTGAACACAGTTACCACTGTAGTTAGGTCTATGATGTGGTTTTGTATGAGTCTGATGTGTGTATGAAACACTTTTTTTTCTGAGAAAAGCCTTCAAACCTTTATTTTTCTTTCCTAAAATCAATACACAATAAATACAGCTCAGTTTTCAATTTTCTGTACCTCTCTGTCAGTGCATCTAAAATTTTACTCTAGTATAGAAAATTATTTGATAAGATTCTCATGTTTACATCAATGTTGTTCTTACGGTATAAATAGACTATTCTCATAAATATTTTACAGAGATGAGAAAACAGAAATATTTCCTACATGAATAATGGTTTGCTGATCCAGATTTAATGGAGTATAAAGATTATTCAATGATACCTTCATAAATCTTAACCTTCATAATAAATTTATTGTTTTTATCATTTTTGATATAAATATATTTGATTGCAATGAAAACTGCTAGAGAGAAAAAGCTGAGAGATGTATAAAAGTCACTGGCAGCAGTAGTTTAGAGTGGAAGCTGTAGCAGCAAGCACCCCAAGCATGTCCTCAGGGTTTGCTGCCCATACAGGTTCTTGGATCTGCTTTGTTAAAGGAAAGCAACTCAAAATGGGTTAACAAGCTTACTTTAATCAGTCAGACATATATCGTTTACCTTGTTCAGGGGAAAAGTCAGCACCCCGAACTTCAAAGTATACAGGCAGAATTATCAAGACAGAAATAGATCAAGTAGACAGATTTCCACACTGTCCAACCATTATATCCATACCAAATCAACATCTGGGTTTTTCAAAGCCGGGGGACTCTCAACAAGGGCTTCCCAGAATTCAGGTCAAATCACAGAACATTTCTCAAAGTGAGTCCCAAAACAAAGCTACACATCAGGGCTTATATAGCCTTCTCCTGGCTCAGAGAATGTAACAACCTTTTGGACCCACTGGCCAATCAAAAAGTATCAACTGAAAAACAAGCCTCCCACCCCAGTCTCCAGGTGCACTTTAGCCTAGGGGCAGGGAAGATATTTAAATTTGCATTTCCATTACAGAAGCTCACTTACAAAAGACTACTATGAAAGACATAAGAACATTGTGACATATACTAATGACTCACAGTAATAATATCACAACAATAACATCTAATAATAATTTTTCTGATGTTTTAAAAAATACCCAATGTAATCTTTTCCATTCTTTTGTAACCTTTCCTTCTTTTAGATTTAAAAATACCTTGATTCCCAAATGCTTTAAAAATTATATTCATTCTAGCATTTTTCCTTATAAATACTTCATTAACTATTGCTATTTTTTCTAAATTCATCATTTTAGGAGTCATTTCCACTTTTTGAATAAAAAAGCATTAAACTATATGAATAAGAAAGCATTTGTTAAATGCTTACTTTGTGCCAAATATTTCATTGTATACCATGTAGGATATTGCCTCTACGATGACCAGTGTGTGTGTGTGTGTGTGTGTGTGTGTGTGTGTATATGTAAATGCTTAATAAATGTTTGTTGACTGACTGACATATACCATAATGCTAAGAACTGAAGCGTACTAGCAGGTCCATCCTATTTTACATTTTTATTCTGCCCTTGCCTTCTTTCAGTTTTATCGACAAATACTTTTAGGATAGTCTAATTTAGTTGGATCTCACACCAGATTATACATAGGCTCACTTCCCCTTCAATGACTTTTCTCTTTTTTGTGAGCATTGGTGTGGGTCATAATCTTCCCCCACCCCCTTTAACAGTGCTTTGCAAATGAGACTGTAAGTTAAATAAGTATGTCACTCCACATAAGCAAGGAATATCTTGCATCGCTTTGAAATATAGTTGTTCCACAACTGATTTTTAAAAATCATGATTTCTTGAGGAAGCCTGACCCTTAAAGAAATAGAGATTGGTAAAGGCATTATTGTATAGCTTTTATACTCTATCAAATCTAGCTCTACAAAGCTTTATTCACATGGAACATGGTAAGTAGGTTCATTCTATAGAATCAGACCTTACAAGGTTATCCATTGAAATAGAATTTTATCTGTGTTTCTCTTTGACTTTTAAAATCTGTATCCATTGGAATTGTTTGAACTAGGGTCTAGTTTTTCTCTAATGAGTGAAATGTTGTTCTTATCTACCCAAACAGTATTTAGGTTGGGGAGATGGATCCCAAAGACTAAAGTTACTGTTTTACTAAATAATATAGCAAAGTAACTGGCCTATTGTTTTTTTTCCTCTTTAATATTCCCCTGACCTTGGAGAAAGAAGGAAAGAAATAAGCATTTTTAAAGTACCTAATAAGTGCCAGGCATCATGCTAAGAACTTTACAGAAACTAGCTCATTTGATTCTCATAACAACCACGGGAGGTAACTGTTTTTATTATACCCATTTTACAGTTGAGGAAACTGAGGCAGACAGAGATTACATAACTTCCCTAGGGTCACACAGCTAATGTGTCCGAGGTCAGATTCAAATTTAGTTCATTCCTGATTCCATTTTACCACCTACTTGCCTAAAAACAAAACAAAACAAAAAAAACTAAGGAAAAAGCATGGAAAGGAAGAAATCACATATAGAAACTAAAAATAGCCATTTCAGTGTTGGTGTTCACAACATTTTAGCTTTCAAACTTTACATTTGTCAAGCAGCCAATTTATGGTATTTTTGTTAATAGTATGCTACAGTTTTATCTGTAATATTTGTGTGTTTAGCTCAGAAAAATCAACACCCACCTTCTTTCAAATTGACATAAGAGTTTTTTTATAAGAGTTCTTTTTACTGGATCACTTTTTAGACCTAAAGTCCATTAGTTGTAAGTTAATATTCAGATGTCTTCGGCCATTTAGGACCATTGCTTACTTTTAACATCCTGTACCTATTAAGACTCTGCTGAGTTAGAATACTAAGCTTAAAGTCTTTTGTGGTAGAGAAATAATGTTTTGTTTCCTTGGGGCTTAATATGCTGTCAGTTAAATAATTTAGTATCATTTGCTTATTTGATAAAGTAACCTTATGACTTAATCCCTCAACTCTATTTTAGTTTTTTTTACTATATACTTTATACTTCATATTTTTCTTTTAAAACCTGGTTCCCCATCTGTTATTCTTTCTTTTTTTTTCCCAAATATTGAAATACCTATGAATTTTGCTTTATTTCTTGTTGCTATTCGACTAAAGAGCATCAGGACTCAAAGAGTAATCATCAAAAGTCTAGTGTCTACAAGTGGGAGGTGGACCCATATGTATAAAAATATTTATAGCAGCTCTTTTTGTGATGACAAAGAATTGGAAATCAAGGGGATGCCCATCAATTGGGGAATGGCTAAACAAGTTGTGGTATATGAATGTAATGGAATACTATTGTGCTATAAGAAATGAGGAGCAGTTGGGCTTTATAATAAACTGATGCTGAGTGAGGAGAGCAGAACCAGGAGAACTTTGTACTGTATAACATCATTCGTTATATGTGACAACTAACTTTGATAGACTGGGCTCCTCTCAGCAATGCAAGGTTATAAGACAACTACAAAAGACTTATGATGGAAAGGGATATCCACATGTAATTCTTTCTTAACCTTTGCTTTCTATATAAAACTTCAAGACTTACTACATTATTGATTGCCATATTGCTGAGATATGTCTGTCTGACCTTTTGGTGGGAGGGGTCAAGTAATAAAACAAACATAGAAGAGGTCTTAAAACTTATAGAAGTTGGGATGCCAAGTTGCTGACACTAACTAGATGACAAGCTCTTTGAGGGCAAGGATGTTATTTATTTTTGTATGACTCTTAAATGCCTAACATGGTACATTACTTGAGTGACAGTCTAATAGTAATAGATGACATTTATGGAGTACTTTAATATTTGCAAAGTTATCTCATTTGATCTTCATAACTATGCTGTGAAGTAAGTGCTATGGGTAGTTTTTAAAATGGAACTGTGATTTTACCAATATAGAAAAATCTCAATGAGGGAATTTGTATTGAGTGAATTCCCTTTACTTACAGAGATCAGAGAATATTACTCCCATTTTACAGATGAGGAAAGTGGGACTCAAGACTTGTCCAAAGTTACACAGTAAATGTTTAAGGTGATATTTGAACCTATGTCTTTCTGACTCTAAGATCATTACTTCATCTACTTTGCTATACTTCCTCTTTCTATAGTTGGACATAGGTGTGTCCAGGACTATGAGAACCCTCTTTGCCAAAAAATCTTTTCCTACATATTTTGCCAATTAAGAATGCATTTGTTTTAACTTTAAACTTAAATGCCTCCTAGAAAAGTAAGCCTTATCAATTATGTTCAAGTTACTACTTACCATTTCATATATCAGAAAGAGTGTTGGACTTGGAGTTAGAAGAATCTTGGATTCAGATCTTGCAGTCAACACTTGTAAGACCATGGACAAGTCACTTAATCATTCTAAGCCTTATCTGTAAAATGGAAATACTATCTGCCTCCACCTAGCTCTTTTGAAACTTAATAGGTGATAATGTATCCAAAGCAATTTGTAACCCTTAATATGAAATATAAATGTCAGTTATTATTCAAATAATCAGATTTTTAAAAATCCCTAATACCTTGCTAAAACCAGCAATACAGAGGACATGCAATATTGAGGCAGAGTGATAATTTTGGAGCATGGGGACTTTTGGAAAGGTATGTCTAGTTAGGACAATGAAATAGCCTGGCATCAACAGCCAAAGAATATTAAGAGAGGCATATACTTCCCATGTATCAGGGGAGAGGAGACTTAATAATAGAGCAAGGGGAACCTAGAAAGGGAGATGAGAAGGTACAAAAAGAAGCACCTAATTTTTTTTTTAAACCAAGATCCTATAGGTGTCACTTAAATTCATCCCTTTCTTGAGAAATGACACAAAATAATAGTTATTATTCTATTGGATTCAAGTGATCTGACTTTTAGTCAGTACTATATAATAATAAGTAAGTCACTGAAAACCTTTGTGCCTTCATTTTCTTATCTTTAAAATTGAAAAAAAAATTATGCCGCTACCTGTTTCCCAGGGAGATGGAATTGCATTTTGGCATTGTCTCCATTTCCCATCGATTCATTCTCATGCACATTCATCCCTGGAAAGCAATAGGACAGTCCCATAAGAACCAAGGCAGCCGTAGAACAATGGAGATCAGATGACCTTGGCATGAATGCCAACTAAGTACACACTGATAAGGACACCTCTTCAGTTCAGCAGTCCCCAAGACTGTAAAAAATATTCTGTAAGTCTAAGTTGTTATTAGTAAATGTTTCTTCCTAGAACTTGTTCAGAATATATTCATTCGTCCCTTATTCTCTTGATATGCCTACTACAAATAACTTCCATTTCTATGGTGCTTAACAGTCAGTCATGAAGCATTTATTAAGGGCTCTTATGTCCCAGGCTCTGTGCTAAATCCTAGGAATACAAAGAAGGTAAAAAAAAAAATATGATCCTGCACTAAAGAAGCTCACATTCTAATGGGAGAAACAACATGCAAATAATTATGTAGCTACGTGATAAGTTTAAATGAAAGGTAATCTCACACTATCAGTGTGAGTATATGTGTATATGGGGGACCTTGAATCCATGCCAAATGAAGCACAGTTGAAGGAAGTGGGGATTTGTAACCTAGGGAAGGGTGACTGTGTGGGAGAAGTTAGCTCTCTAAGTATTTGAAGGATTGTCATGTGGAAGAAGAATGAGATTTGTTCTGCTTGTCTAGGAATGGTGGGCTAAAGTTGCAGAGAGGCAGGTTTAGGTTCTAAGTAATGGAAAGAAAATTCATAATAATTAGAGCTATCTGAAAATGGAATGGATTTCCTCAGGAGATAACGGATTCCCCCTCACTGGAGCTATTGAAATGAAAGTTGGGGATCACTCATTGGATATGTAGCAGAGATTACTGTTCAAGTAAGATTTGGACAACTTGGCTTCTAAAGTTTCTTCTAACCCTATAGTTTATATTTTACAAATGATCACACTGAGGTCAAGAGGTTTAAAAGATTTGTGTGGCTAACTCAATTCTTTTGATCCTAAATCCAGGGCTGTCTCCACCACATTGTCTCTTGTTTCCATTTCTAACATCCATCCAACCTGAAGAGTGGGTATTGATATGGAAGGAGTGATGATTTTGGAGTCAGAAGACCTGGGCTCAAATCCTGGCTGTATTAATTCACTTAACGTCTCTGGGCCTCAGAAGTCTTATCTTTAAAACAACAGATTTAGATAAATGACCTTTAAATTATCATCTAACTCTCAAACTCTGATCTTGTGGTCCACAACATTTGTTTTGAGGCAGCATTATTATCACTGAAAGAACAATGGACTTTGGCTTAGAAGGCAAAGGTTCAAGTTCCAACTCTGCCACCTGTGTGACCTAGTTATGTATTGGTTTCATTATCTACAAAATTCATGATAATCCTCCAATCATACAGGTTTATTCTGAGGCTTAAATGAGATAATGTATGGAAAGTGCTGTGTGAACAGAAAACCACAGTAAGACTATGAGATACTGATATTATTCCTCCTGTGAGTTGTTGAATAACTTCAAGTGAGCTTTTATCCCAAGGCAGGAGGTAATAGCACTTTCTCTTTTTATTCACTTTCTCCAAAATTCTGACTCCCCTGTTTTACATTTTTAATAAATTAGATTTCATACCTCACAGGTTTATAACACAGACAGTATTCTCCTAAAGCCATAATTTCTGGGAGCAGTTTTGAAAACCATTCATTTTTAGTTCTGTGAAAGTCCTGGTATCTGTACGTTAGAAAACAATCTACATCTTGACCAGATGCCTACTCTTGTGTCCAAAAATTGAAATCCTATTGGCTAGCTGTATACATAATTACTGGATAAAGATAATCTCAGATAAATATTGATTCTGTTCAAATGAACTCATTCAGAAATACTCCCGACTATAGTACATTAGGGAGTGTATGTATACACACTTTCTTTTGAAAATCTAGGTTCATATGCTAGCTTTGGGCCCTTGTAAAGTCAGTGTATTGATGGGAATATGTACTTCTACTAATGCAGCTCTTCTCAATTTAAAGGTTGTTTACTTGACTGATTATTCCTCTCTTCATTTAGGATTCTTAACATATCATAATGGCATTTGCTGAGTTTTGCAAAGTGATAAATTCTGTAAAAATTTGCTCTATTCCTTAGAAATAAAAAAAAATTCATTTAGATCGGCAAGGATATCCTAATACAGACAGTGAAATAAAAAAGTACTTTAAGACCGAGGATAGAAGTATCAACACACACAACATACAATTTTGATAAACACTTTAGAACATTTACCAGTTGAGGCATATAAGCAATGATATCTCCTGGTTCTTTTCCCACTTCCTTGATTGTGCTTTTTATGGTCTCTATTACCTCTACTTCTCCCAAACTCTAAATATTGTGGTCTCCTTTCTTATCTTTAATTCTCCAGTTCTCTAAATATTAGGGAGCCTAAGGCTCAACCCTTGGCTTTCTATTTGTGTCTCTCTGTACTCCCTACCTAGAAGAATATGTACACCTACATGTGGTGGCACACACTTATTCTTCTTGCTACCAGGAGGCTAAACCTGGTGGATCTCTTGAGCTCAGGAATTTTGAATTGTAGTGGGCAAGTTAGTTAAGCTTCTGTACTAGGTTTTGAATTAATATGGTAAGCTCTAGGCCGCAGGCAATGAGTGTGTGTGTGTGTGTGTGTGTGTGTAAAATAGGCTGAAGAAATGAACAGTCTAGAAATGGAATAAGTCAAAGGTCATGTGTGGATCAGTAGTGAATCAGGCCAACAGAACCCATGTTCTTTCAGCCTGGGCAAGATGGAAAGATTCGGTCTTTAAAAAAAAAAAAAGTTATATCTATCATCATGGCTTCAAATATCACTTCTAAGTGGATGAGTCTAAAATGTACACCTTTACCCCAAACTCTTTTTTTTAGTTCTAATGTCATAACTATAAATCTACACTGAGCAAGAGATTCTTAGCATCTTAGAATTGAAAGGGTTCTCAGAAACCATTTAATCTAGTCTCGCAAGAATCATGTGAATCTATTCTTCTGTATTACTGATAGGTTATTGAATCCTCTATTGACATTCCTGTTGGTGGAGAGCTCACTACCTAACAAGCCAGCTCATTCCAGTCTTGGACAGTTGCTAGAAAGGGGAAGGAGAAAGGAAGGGAATAAGCATGTGTGCATACTATATGCCTATGGCACTATGCTAAGTGCTTTACAAATATTTTTTAATATGATCCTCACAACAACCCTGTGAAGTAAGTGCTATTATTATTTCTATTTTATAGTTGAAACTATGGCAAACAGAAGCTAAATGACTTGTCTAGGGTCACAGCTAGTAAGTATCAGATCTTTTTGACTCAATGCCTAGCTACCTGAAAGTTCCTAGAAAGTTGTCTAGAAAGTTCTTTAGCCTGTTGGACTAAAACCTGCCTTTCTGCCACTTCTCTCTATTGGTTCCATCATTTCCAGTTTATCAAGCCTCAATGAAAATTATGTGATAGGACAACTAGGTGGTGCAGTGGACAGAATACCAGGCCTGGAGTCAGGAAGACTTCAGTTCAAATCCAGCCTCAGACATTCACTAGCTGTATGACTATGGGCAAGTCACTTAACCCTGTTTGCCTCAGTTTCCCTAAAATGAGCTAGAGAAGGAAATGGCAAACCACTCCAGTATCTCTGCTAAGAAAACCTCAAATGGGATCATGAAGAGTCAGACACAACTGAAAAATGACTGAACAACATGATTGGAATAAATGAAAATACCAACTGTCCTCCCAAGTCATTAAGTTTCCTATTTGTGATTTCAAAATCATTCTGAGAATAGTGGAAAAGTGTTGGTTTTGGAACAAGAGGAGCAGGGATTGAACCTTGGCTGTGCCATGTCCTACTTATGTGACCTTGGATAAGTAACAACCTTTCTAGACCTCAATTCCTTCTTTCTCCTTTAGAATGGGGAGGGAGGTGTTGGATTAGATAGTCTCTGAAGTCCTTTCTGGTTTTAAATCTTTATGAACTACTGAATCAAGTTTATGGCTTTATCATCTGTTTCTGCATTAATCAGGTAAAGGGACTACCTTTGATAATTTGTTTAAATGTTGGCCAGCTCATTCTGACAATACAGATAGATCTGTCGAGGATTCATGTTAGGTCTTCCTACTATTGCTTCCATCCCCCTCAGCAAGAAGGAAGCAAGGTTTTCCAATTCTTAGATCAGTACCATTTTTCATTATATGTTTGGTCTTTTTTGTTTTTGCAATGCAAATGATCTCTCCCTAATAGGTTTTGTAGATTTGGATTTTTATGTTAGACTTATCAGTGTTTCCTCTCCTCCCTAAAGTGGCTTTCCTCCTTATTAATAATAAAGGATTTTGTAGCTTTCTGATCTGACTAAAGCTAAATTTTCTTACTAATAATGGACTCAGTTTGAATTGGTTTCATCTTAGTGACAAATACACTGAGCAGATTTTTTCTCCTTTGTTCCCTTTATCCCTCCCTTATTTTCTTAGTACTATTTAAACAATTCATGTTGCTGTCCTTGAAAAGCTAACCTGGCAGGTAACGTGTTGAATACAAATGTGCTTTCCTCTTGTTACATGGCCTGAGTTTTGCTATCTTAGGTTATCTGGTTGTCTCATCTAACCATCACCATATATTGAGAACTTATGGAGGAGAAAATATTGGAAAATTATAAATGTATGATCTATCTTTTAAAAGAAGAGGATAAGGAAAATTTTATATTTATGGATCACAATTTAATTTTGATCCCTAGGAAGATAGGGATCAATTTATAATCAGCTAGAAAACCTTAAGTTAGTAGGAACATGCATTTTACATTGAGCAAATTGTCCCTGTCTGATTTAATTAACTTTTGTAATACAAAAAGGCCATCAAGACAGAGAGGAAATAATTGATATAATCTAGCTAGATTTTAATAAGCCTTTGATTTCATCTTGCATGATAGTCTTATCAATAAGCTAGCAAATTCTACTATAGACCAGTGTTTCTTAACTCAAACTATTCTGAGGACTGGTAAAATATGAAAATTTGCCTACTTGGACTGATAAATATACATATATGTTAAATTTTTTAGTTAATAAAGATAATAGCTAGCATATATAGAGAACCTATTATGTGCTAGGCATTATGCTAAATGATTTACAAATATTATCTCATTTGATCCTCACAAAACCATAGGAGGTAGGTGCTATTATTTATCCCCATTTTGTAGATGAGGAAACTGAGACAAACAGAAATGAAGTGGTTTGCCCAAGGTCACAGAGTTTGTAAGTGTTTGGAGCTAGATTTGAACTCATATCTTCTTGACTTCAGGCACACTGTTTTACCTGCTGTGATACAAAGCTGTGGTAAGCATTATTTAAATCTTTTAAAATTAATTTGTATGATCACTAAAATAAAATACAGATCCACAAAAGTAAGTTATATTTAAATATAGATACATACATGTTGGGTATATAGTATATTCAAGACTTGGAGTCAGGAAAGCCTAGGTTCAAATTCTGCCTCTGAAAGTAGTTGTGTAATGGGCAATTCATTTCACCTTCAGACAATTTTCTAAAATTTATATTCTAACGTAATTGGGCTTACATTCATACATGTCTTGAGAAGTATGATTAAGGGAGATAATATTGATATGGTGTTTTGCAAATGTTAAAGCACTACATAAAAATTAGTTACTATTAATGATAGTAAATTAGAAATTTAAAACAATCCTTTGGAGTGTTGATCTTTCTTAATACTTTTCTGACCCTGAAATTAAAGATGTGACGGAAAGATTGCAAAATGGAAAGATAGAATAAACGTAGATGCCAAATGACTTCTTGCTTTTGATTTTATTGTTATCAAAATGCTTCCCGATGACTGCAATTTCAAAACAAATAAATATGAAGCCTTTGCAAGTGATTTCCAACTGGGAAAAGAAACCCTTAAAAACTCTTATGCCTTTTTTTTTTTAAAACTCATTCATGTGTTCATCAATGCCTATCTTGGAGTATCTGTGACTAAAAACTCACTCCATTTCCCAAAGGTAAAAGAGAAGAGTGGGAGTCTACCATAAGATTCCCTCCAGAGCCTCTGACAACCCTTTAGTGAGTTTCCTCAGTGCCTCCCGGGAGATATATCTGGTCTATAGGGAGAAGAGAAATTGAACTTTTCAGTTTCAGGCTCTCCGAGGCTCACACAGATAAATCACTGGTGAGCCTCTGATTGCACAAAAAAAAAATTCAGTGGTTTCTCTTCTGAACCTAATTGTTCTTTCCTTTAAATTTTGATGGAACTCTGGTTTCATGTTCTTGTTTAAAAAAAATCTTTAGAGTTGAGTTTTGGGTTATGTCTTTTCTAAGTCAAGGAAAAAAAGAACTTAATTTTAAAATAATGAATTATATATGTATGTATGTATATGTGTACATAAACATACACATACATATATGTGTATATATTTGTATATAAAAATTCACACATACATGTACATATACTGTGTGAGATGTGGGTATGTAGTGGAGATTACCTCAGGCAGACTTATGGATGATCAAAACAAACACTGTCTCATTTAATACCATTTGTTTTATCACCAGATTAATTCTCCAGAATCAAAATCAGTCTAGTAGGTAAGTTCTGGATCATTATCAGAAGTTAATAAAATTTCAAAAACTACTTAGAAAGACAGTTAGCTGTACCAACAAAGAATTTTTCCTCTTCTCTATTGAAAGCCTCCAAATTCTGTGTAATCATTTTTAATCTCAAGGATCACTATCCACATTCTATCACCCCAGGTCTCAGCAAAGGAGGGACTGCAAAGCCTAATGTTTTCTTCCCCTTTGAGTAGACAAATAACGTGTTCATTTTTATTATAAGTTGTAGGAAAATATGATGTTTGATTTACTGTCTTTTTAGAGAGCAAAAGTAAGTAATGTATATTATGTGTATTTGACACCCCTTTACAGATTAGCTTCACCTTTTGAAAATTTTTGTGTGATTACGATATTTGAGGAGGTAGAGCTATAATTTAACTAAATTCAAAACTCCTAATACCAATACAGAGTGGCAAGTTATCCGTCACTTAAGAGTCTTACTTGGGGCACTGAGAGGTTAAGTGTTTTGTCTGTGGTCTCACAGCCAGTATACATCAGAGGCAAACCTTGAACTCAGGTCTTCCTGATTTTGACCTGCTATTCATTATACCCTACTTTTCATAACTGAACAAATCTTTATAGCCAAGACTTCAATAATTGAAATAATTGCATGATGTTATTAAAATGAACATTTCCTTACCCCTGCCAGTTGGTAACTAATCATACAAAGACAAGTGGGCCATGCTGCATATGCAGACATAACTGACCTTGCCTACCCAGATGCATGCTCATTGACCTTTTACCTAAGAAGTTAATTGAGTGGGCTTGTGCATATTGATCATGTCTATAGTAAAGACTGTGATTCACCTTTTTTTGTCGAGTCAATTTTTAAAATGTATAGATATCAAGAAGTAAAGACCTATGATAGCAAAAGAATTTTTGGACTAAAAAGTTTGCCATAGAAACTGGTATAGACCATGTTGCTATTAAATTAATGTGCAATGGACCAGAGGATCATAACAAAGAAAGAAGTTAGTTATTAGTGTTATCAACTTCAGTTGGGTTAGAAAGGCAGCATAAAAATCGATTTTAATGGAGATTATTAGTCTTTTGGTAATTTTAAAATTAATAAACAAAGGTATACTTATTATGTTCTGTAATGATGCTTAATTTAATTAGTTTATTAATCTTCCTTTTGGAAGATAGAGAATTGAAGTATCCTTGAAAAATTAGTATAATGGTCCATCAAAAACAGAATGGGCCTAGAGAATGTAGAACATGTAAGGTCCCTGAATTCTAAAGGACTGTTCTCTTTCAAATACACATGATACCAGCCTACCCCAACCTTTTTATCACAAGGAAAGGAGAATTCAGGAGGAAGCCCTTGTTATTTTATGTATCAATCCATTGTCATTACTTGAGCTTTCTGCACTCCTAATTCTTTAGTTTTTCAGATTTTTGTTTTCTACTTGGGTCCTTCTGCTGTTTTTATTAGCTACCAAGCTATTCTTTTTCAGATTGACCATGTGTCTTTGTATGTAAGCAGATTTTGTTTGCTGCCTTTGCTTGGGCTACTGATTTGCTCCCCTGTCATTGTATTCTCTCCCCTTCTCCCATCCCTATATAACTTGTATTGACCTTGACCAGCCCTGACCATTGATCGCTTTTCTTCTACCACAAGCAGTGAGACAAAAGCAGTTAATGACATACATTTAAAGATCATAAAAAGGCTTCCTAGTTTCTATACAAAGCGACTGGTTTGGTACCTGTAAGACAGAAAAAAAGAGACCTGAATATGTAGGCAATCCTTGATTATTCTTTTTACTGTGAATACCAATAATGGTTAAAAAAACATTAGGCAGTATTCTTCAGCCCTGGTTCAAATAGAAGAATGGTTACCTGGAGCTAGCAGACCTACTATGCCAGTTGAGGTCTTCTGATTGCAAGGGGTTAAATACAAAGGGATGATGCTTTGTCAGTGTCAATCACCAGAGAACTGGGGAACAGATCAGACCAATAAAAGAAAGATTATGGTTCTGGAAGTTAGGGTTAGAGTTGAAGACCTCTCTACAAGGTAGTTATCTACCAGGATAGGGATCCAAGATTCAATACCACCCTATCTCTCTGTAGTCAGGCAGCCAAAGTTGATAAAGAAAGAAACTAGGGAGCTTCTTGTTTCTTTTAAGGTTGAACAGCTCATATCTGTCTGCTCAGTCCCATTCAATTTGATCAGCCTTCTCAGATTTAAATGGTCCTTAATAGTTTCTGAGCTCCTAGACTTTTCACTGACAGGGATGCCTAGTCTTGGCAGAGGTAGAGACTTTGAAGGATCTTTCACAAGGGAATTATAAAAAAATCCTGAGATTTGGGACCTCCAACCCTGCCACTCTCTTCTTAACACTATGGTCATCTATCAAGGTCAGAGAAATGACTGCAGAAATTCTGATCAAAATATTCATTTTAATGTCCATATTTTATAAGGTTTGATGGATAAAACTAGAGAATTACATTAAATCTACCAAGCTTTTCCAGGGCTGTACTATGATGCTTCTTTACTTATTAGCAAAATTTTGAAATTTAGCAGACTCCATGGGCATCTTTTTTTGGAGGGGGGGGGCTCATTTATTTCTAGACATATTTTGTTTGTTTAAATCTCTGGTGCTATATGTAGGTGTGGAATGAAACAAAATTCAAGTAAGGTGGATCAGCTGACCTCTGGAGTCCCCTATCAGCTATGAGATGCTGCGGATCTATTTCTCTTATGTTGACATCATCATCATCATCATCATCATCATCATCATCATCATCATCATCATCATCATCATCATCATAACAATAACAACAACAACAACAACAAAGACCTGCCCCTTATTGGTTAACAGCAATCTATTATCTTGTAAAAGCATAGTGGACTCTATGCATGCAAAGGGTGTTCGCCACAGTCATGGAGGGTATCAATGTAGAATTCAAGTTGTTTGTGATGAAAAACCTCATCCAAAATTTAATCAAGAACATGGAGATCTCTTAGGATAAGAACAGGAATTTATTCTTTTCCCTGGGTGAAGAGGGCAGTCTTTCCCATGACTGATCATGAGGAAGAGGCACGTTACAAAAGGCAGAGCAAGAATTTATACCCTAATGTAATCAAATCCCTTCCCCTGGCTATCCCTTCTCCCATTGGCTGAGGTGGGCTCAAGTCTTGGTGTGAAAATCTTCCCCAAAGGTAAACAACAGAGGAGCCCTGCCACTATGGCTTACAAAGAACAAGCATGCTGATTGACAGCAAGGCAAAGGGGAGAGGGTTCCAAAGCAATGGGGAGGAGTGAGCTCTGGCTGTCCCTGACCCCCACTGGCCAGGAGGAGGTGCCCGAAGAGGTGGGAAATCTGAAAGCCTCCTGAAAGGGCTTGCTGCTGATTAACAGCAGAAGTAAAGGGGTGGGGGAAGGGAGAGGGAAGTTCTGAGAAGTTTTCTCTTCCCCCCCAGACAAAGTCAAAGAGGGATTCCTTGTGGATTATATGGTCCTCTGGATGCTCCTCTCTGTGGATGATGCTTTGTCAAGTTGTGTCAAGCCCCACCTTCTCTACTCTTCCCAACATTTCAGAGCCTACTAGAGGAGATGTCATCAATCAAGAGTTTGGTTTAACTATCCACACTGGAGAAAGCAAGGTGGATAAAAAAATACTTCTTGTCCAAGGTTTATGATGTACAGTTGGACTGACAAGTAAAGGAGCTAATCCCTCAATGCATATATTGGAAAAGAGATTGAAGGCAAATTGTCTTTTGGAAGCTGTGCTGATTTTAATGATAACCAAGTTTCTACTTGTGACAAAGAGCCATCCTTTTGACATTAATATCTTTCGGAAGATATGGTATGATTGCAAAGGATGATATGCCATAGTCTCTGAAGATTTAGAGTTGCTGGTTGCCTAGGAGGCAACGTAGAAGTACATGGTAGGTGTGAGTAGGTTATTGACCTTCAATGACCAACAAGTCATTGCTCAGTAGAAGAGGTATGAAGTAAGTCATCAAGGAAATGTACAAGCAGAAAAGGAGATGGGCCAGACATATAGTGGAAAGATCCATTAAAGTATTCAAATAAGAATTTTCTATTAGAAATGTTCAAAAGTGCTTTATACTTCTTACTCTAATGCAGAAAAGGGCCTATGATTCTGCCATTTGGGGATTTTTTTCCTCTATCAACCTAGATTGTAACCCTTTAGATGGTTTTCATGAGTGGTCTAAAATTTTATCACTTGGTAACCAAATTTCTGGTAATTACTTAATATGAATGTACCTAGGCAGTCCTCAAGTAGCAAACAGTCAAGCAGCTGAATTGTTGTATAGTGGAAAGAACATTGGACTTGGAGTCAGAACACCTGCCAAGTCCTAGATCTGACATCTACCAAGTCCTTACTGTTGCCTAGCCATACTTATCTTTTCTAAGTCTTAGTTTCTTGAATGAAATCAATATCAGTGTAGCACATGCTCTGGGCTCATTATTCCAACTCCCATTTGAACTGTCAGGACGGTTCCCCAAAGCAGGGATAGTTACTTATCTTCTCAGGGTCTAGAGGATCCTAAGAGTCTGGGTTTGGGAGTGGGGGTGTTGTCTTTCAAATACTCACAAAGCCCTACTGATATGCTTCTTCCAACTTCCTCCTCACCCCATGCCCACCTGCAATGATTATCTACTGCTATCAGTCAACCAGATTTAATTTGCTTTTAGAAAGGGGGATTTAATAAGATAATATAATAAAACAATTGGTATAAAACATCTCTTACTACCCCTCCCCCAATAATATGGAATATACTTTTCCACCACTACATGGAGGATCCAGGGGAAAGTGAACTCAGTCTTAGAGAGCACACATGGCAAAAGGATAGCTCACAGCTTCTGGTTGCTGAAAGTCCTTTTTTCCCCTTAAGGAACACTCATGAAATTCCCACCAGTCATTGCTGTCTTGTTCTTTAGATACTCTTGGGATGCCAATAAAGAAGTTCAAAATTCTCTGACCCTCTGAAATTCAAAATATCTTTCTCCAGTCAAGGGGCATAGGAGGCACTCTTCTCCCCCTCCCCACCCCCAACCCCAAACAATTTCTTCTCAAGGGCTTGAACAATTTCTGACATTAAACTTCCAGATGCTCAAATGTCTGAGTTCCAAATTAGCTTGTTGTCTTATACAAGACCCACCAACTCTTCTTAACCAATCTGGATTTACTTCCTCCTGTGCAAAACCACTCCATTTCATCCAATGACTTTCAAGGACTTTGAAATTGATCAAGGACTTTGGCATCTAGCCTAAAGCTTTTTACTGATTCAATAGAGCAATCTAGGCTTTGTTTATACCTTAGATTAATTGACTCAACGAGGGGAGATGTTCTCATCTGACATAGGTATCTGGGAGAATTTTTGAGGAGAATGGGGAGGATTCATTGACTGAGTTCATCAACTCCCACCCTTACATGTTGCCTTACAGTGTTATTATGAGGAAAGCACTTTGTATAAGTTAAAACTTCATATGAATGTAAAATAATATTAGTTGAGGTCTTCCCAGATGTGTCATACTTGACTTGCGCATTCCCTGGCATGGTCTTTGAGAATCCAGGGTCACCTTCAAACCACAGTACTACACTGTAGGACTTAATCCTTAAAACAAAGAGGTAATAATTGATCTTGGCAGCCTGATGAGATTGGTTCTGCCAAAATCTATTTATAAGTGGTTATAATTAGAAAATGTAATAAGTACCAAACAAAATATTTCATTTAGGGTTTGCATTGATCTAGAAATTTGGATGCAGTTTCTGGAAGAAAAGGATTATTTCAGTTAAAACTTTGTTATTCCCAAAATAACATGCTGCCTGGTGTATTTTTCAATTAAAAACCATTCAGCTTATCTGAAACCTTAATTTTCTTAAATGGTTTCAGTATCCTATCCTACCTCAGTCCCTACATTCATTCAAGGTATCTACATTGCACTGAATTATTCTAACCTTAGCAATTTTAGATAGAACTTAAAAATGAATTTTAAAATAAATTTAGAGGTAAATATTTTCTGTGAAAATTTATTTTTAAAATCTTTAATTTTCTTAATCAAAAGAGACTTTTAAAAATTATCCTTCCCCCCTCCCCTTTTGGTGAGTGTTGGAAATTTACAGAAAGAGGAAGGAGTTTGTTTCATTTACATTGTTTTGCTGTTTATTTTCCTAAAAGCAATTTATCCTTGACACAAAAGATTTAAATTCCCATTATTTTCATCATTCGTTTTAGAGTTTTTTCCTCTGAGCTAAACTACAATTTTAATTTTAATGTTATATTTTCATATTATAATTATACTTGTAACTGGAGCACCTATTGGTGTGGAAATGTAATGGGAATATAAATTTTTAAGATCTTCCCTGCCCCTAGGCTTAAGTGCACCTGGAGCTTGTGGTGGGAGGCTTGTTTTTCAGGAGATACTTTTTGATTGGGCAGTGGGTCAAGAGGGTTGTTACATTCTCCGACCCAGGAGAAGGCTATATAAATCCTGATGTGAGGCTTTGTTTTGGGGCTCACTTTGAGAAGTGTTGTGTGATTTGATCAGATGAGACTGTGGGAAGCCGTTGAGAGCCCCTGGGCTTTGAAAAAACCCAGATGTTGATGTTTCCCTCTCTGATAACTGTGATTTGGTATGGATGTAATGGTTGGACAGTTTGGAAACCTGTCTGCTTGATCTGTTTCTCTGTCTTGATAATTGTGTCTGTATACTCTGAAGTTCGAGGTGCTGACCTTTTTCCCCTGAACTAGGTAAACGATATATGTTTGACTGACTAAAGTAAGCTTGTTAACCCATTTTGAGTTGCTTTCCTTTAGCAAAGCAGATCTAAGAACCTGTGTTGGTAGCCACCCTGGGAACGCTGGGGTGCTTGCTGCTACAGGGAATCTCTCTTCATTGGTGGAGATTAATTCTCTTTCCTGCTTGAGGAGCAGGCGAAGCATTGGTAGAGCAAGAAAGAAGAGAAATTGATTCTATTTAGTCTCTTCATTTTATACAATCTTAAATAATAGACACCTTTCTTATTTTTCTCAGAGAGTACCAGCAGAAGTACAAATAAATACTATGGGCCTGAAATTTTCTTTCAGATTTTCCTTAGCAGGGACATGCAGGAAAACCAAGATAGAGCATTCTGCTTTTGGACAGTTCTAATTAATAAGGAAGCATTGCAGCTCCCACCCATTTCTCCTAGTTCTGCCCTTTCGGGTCAAATATTTAACAGCCCTTTAAATACTTTATGACAGCTATTATGAGATATTATGCATCCCTTGCCCCTTCATCATCCATTCTTTTTTCCCAGGAGAAATATCCCCCATTTTATCCAACCAATCCTCATTTGGTATATTCTTGAAGCCTTTTCTCATCTTCCTTGCCCTCATCTGACAGCTCTTCAGTTTATCAATATTCTTCATATCACAGAAAAGTAGCATGGTGAAGAGGAAAAAGATTCAGCCTTCAAGTCAAAACATGGCTTCAATTTCTTATTCTTAATCACTTTCTGGCTGGGTGAAGGTGGACAAGTCACTTCAGTTTTCAGTGTTCTAGACAAATCTATAAGAATATAAGTTGCAATGTGAACTCCCTACAGTAACAAAATCAGAAGTTTTGAAAGAAAGAAAGAAAAAAGGAACTGTTCTGCTTAAATTGTGGGACTTGGAAACTCATCATCAAACTCAAAAATAGTACTGGAATCACTAAACCTAAGGCCCTCTATGGGCAGGATATTGACTTAAAAAACTTTATACTACCTATATTCTACTGTATCTTTATTTATTTTGTTAAAGATTTCCCAATTACATTTTAATCTGATTTGGGGGGGGGCACTCTGAAGCATTGTGGGCCCCATGCTACTAAGGTCTGTTTGACACCTCTCCTACATCGTTGGAAAGAAGCTACTGGAGAGTCAAGAAGACCTGAGTGTAACTCCATCTCACACATACATTAGATGTGTGATCCTGCTTAAGTAATTGTTATAGGAATGTAAATTTTTAGGATCTTCCCTGCCCCTAAGCTTAAGTGCACCTGGAGCCTGTGGTGGAAGGCTTGTTTCTCAGGAGATACTTTGTGTTTGGGCAGTCTGCTGAAATGTTCTTGTAACTTATGCTTGTAACCTCTATATATTCTGAAATGTGGGGTGCTGACTTTCTCCTGAACAAGGTAAATGATATATTTGATTGATTAAAGCAAGATTGTTAGCCCATTTTGAGTTCCTTTCCTTTAGAAAAGCAGATCTAAGAACCTGTGTTGGCAGCCACCCTGGGGACGCTGGAGTGCTTGCTGCTACAGTAACTTAATCTTTCAGGCAGAACCTCAATTTCCTCTTATATAAAATGAGAGAGTTAGCTCATTTGTCTCCAATATCTCTTCTAACCCCAAACCCATTCTGCTTTAGTCAGTATCTATGACATTATAACTTTGTTGAACCTCTTTTAGAGGCAGCATGTCATAGCAGATAGAGCCTCAGACATGGAAATAGGATGATCTAGGTTTAAATTTTGCCTCAGAGTGGTGTGACTTTGGACAAGTCACTTAACTTTTCTAGGCCTCAGTTTCCTTATTGGGAAGTAGGAATGATAGAATAATAGTAACATAATAATAATAATAATAATATCTTTCTCGTATGGATATTGTGAAGATCAAATGAGATCATGTGGCAAAGCTAATATGGGATTGATTAAATGGCTGCTGAGATCTCTTCTAATTTTTAAATTCTGTGAATAAAATTCTCTAAATTTATGGAGAATTTGGTTTTACATAGGGGTAGTTCTTAAAAGTGAACATAAGGAAGATTTATTGTAGGCTCATATAGCTGATTTACCTATTTTCAACTTTGGTTTATTTTCCTACCTAAACTCTGACCAGGGCAGAGTACAGGGGGATTATTACCTTTCTTGTCCTAGACATGATTCCTCTCTTAATATAGCCTAAGATTGTTTAAGCTTCTTTTGTTTCCCAAATTACACTGTTAATATATATTGAACTTTCACTCCCCTAAATCTCAAGTCTTTTCTTTTCTTTCTTTCTTTCTTTTTCCTAACAGCTTTCTAATTAGACTTCTCACTCCTTGTGTTTTTTTTTTGGAGGGAGCAATTGTGGTTAAGTGACTTGCCCAAGGTCACACAGCTAGTAAGTATGTTAAGTTTCTGAGGCCAGATTTGGACTCAGGTCCTTCTGACTCCAGGGCCTAAGCTCTATTCACTGCACCACCTAGCTGCCTCACTCCTTGTTATTTTTTTTATCTTTATTTTTTAAAGCAATTGGGGTTAAGTAACTTCCCCAAGGTTACATGGCCAGTTTTTTTTTTTTTTTGTGGGTGTTAAGTATCTGAAGCTGGAACTGATCCTGGGTTCTCCTGATTCTGGGGCCGGTGCTCTTACTCACTGAGTCACCTAGCTGCCCTGCTCCTTGTTATTTTAAAGATAGTTTTTTGAATCCAAAACTTTATTATATCTTGGTAGATTTGGATCAACATTCTAGACTGTCCAATCATTATAATTTTGATTTTTACATTGGTTAACACTACAAGTACTTATAGTTAATTAATACACAGTCTATCATTTGCAGTCATGTTCCAATATTTAACAAGTTTTAGACTGAAGGAAAAAGAAAAAGGGGAAGGCAGAGGATGAGGTGGATAATGTCATAGAAACAACAAATGTGAACTTGGATGACTTTGAGAGATAGGGGACGACAGAAGGGCCTGGCATGCTACGGTCCATGGGTTCATGAAGAGTTAGAAACAACTGAACAATAGTAAAATCTGTGGAGAGTAAGTTTTCATGAGAAAGGTGTTAGGTGTCACAGTAAATACAGTGCATGATTTAGTATCAGGAAGACTTGTATTCAAATCCTGCCTCAGATACTTCCTTAGTTGTGTGACTATGGGCAAGTCACTTAATCTCTCTTGATCTCAATTTTCTCCTCTCTAAAATTGAGATAATAATGGCACTAACTTCCCAGTGTTGTTGTGGGGATCAAATTGGATGATACATGTAAAAGTGCTTTGTAAACCTTAAAGTGCTATATAAATACTAATCATCAGACTTCTGGTGCCAAGATGATTGAGTGAGGAAGGAACCCTCTGAAGCCCTCCCAAATTTCCCTCCAAACAACTAGAAAACTGCCTCAGAATTGATCTAGGATTGGGGAAGCTGTTTACCAGCCTAGCAGAAAAGGTCTCTTTCACTGGATTAGGAGAGGAGCAGCAGCAGCAGCAGCAAACCTCACAGTGGGGGCTTGCAGCAGGCTTGTGACTCTGGGACAATCCAACAGGGAGGCCCTGTCCTCCTGCAAACCATCAGGGCTTCAGCCTAGGCAAGTCAGCAGCCTGTGCAGGGCAGCAAGGTCCCACCTCCCACCACAGTTACTCCACCCCCAGCACAAGCCATCAGCAAGGCCTTGACCCCATTTCTGGCCAGGAGTGAAGCCCTTTTTTTGTGGCTGGCCAACAGCAAGACCCCTCCCCTGGGGCCTACCAGCAGAAAGATCCTGTTTCCATAGCTACCCAGCAGCAGAGGCCCACCCCTGGGTTAGACCAGCAACATAATTACTGTTTCAGGGTCAGCGACCAGAAAAACTCTGCAGTAACAATCAGCAAGTCACCCCCCCACCTCCAACAATGGAGAGCCGCCCCTGCCCCCCAGTAGGCCAGAAGGGAAGTCTACCCTTCAGAGAAAGCAAGCAGCTAAGCCCTGAAGCCCAGTGAAAGCCAACAGTAAGACCCAGAGCCCTAGCACAATAAACTTGGGACAGTACAGGACCAGAGCCCAACTCTCACATAAAAACATCAAGTCACAAAAAAAAGACAGGAAAAAATGAACAAAAAAATGAAAAAGAGCTTGACTATAGAAAGTCATTATATTGATATATAGGGAGGATTAAAGCATAAACTTAGAAGAGGACAATAGTATCAAAATGGCTATACCTGATCAAATTAAAGGAGATAAAGGAGGAAAGCATATCTTGGTCAAAGGAACCATAGACAATGAAATCGTATTAATACTAAACATATATGCACCAAATGGTATAGCATTGACCATGTATTAAGACATAAAAACCTCACAACCAAATATAGAAAAGAGGAAATAGTAAATACATCCTTTTGAGAGCACAATGTAATAAAAATTATATTTAATAATGAACAATGGAAAGAGATTAAATATTAATTGGAAATTAAATAATCTAATCCTAAAAAACTGATAGGTCAAAGAACAAATAACAGAAATAATTGATGATATCATTAAAGAAAATGATGAGACAACATACCAAAATTTATGGGATGCAGCCAAAATAGTACTTAAGGGAAAATTTGTACCTCTTATTGCTAGGTGGCTCAGTGGATAGAGTGCTGGGCCTGGAGTCACAAAGATTCATCTTCCTGAGTTTAAATTTGACCTCACACTTATTAGTTGTGTAATCTTGGATAAGTCATTTAACTCTGTTTGCTTTAGTTTCTTCATCTGTAAAATAATTTGGGGAAGGAAATGGCAAACCATTCCAGTATCCTTGCTAAGAAAACCCCAAATGAGGTCACAAAGAGTCAGACATGACTGAAAAATGAAAAATGGCTAAACAACAACAAAAACAGTGTCCTAAGCTGCTACCTAAGTATCTTCCTAGCTTTGGATTTAGAACTAGTTACAGTTATGTTTCTGAAGTTAATTTGCTCTGAAAAAAACCACTCAATTTTTGTTGTTACAGCAATTTTTTTTGGACCAACAAATAAATAGATTAATAGATGATAAATGATTATGGATATATGATAAAGATGAATAGATGATAGATGGTAAATGACAGATAGATATGTACATACATTGGCAGACAGACAGGTAGCTAAGAATTATATAGCACTTTAAGGTTTTCAAAATGCTTTACAAATATTTCATTTGATACAACAACCATGTGAGGTAGGTTCTATTATTTTCCCCATTTTTACTGATCAGGAAATTAATGCTGAGAGAGGTTAAGGGACCTACTCTGGGTTACACAGCTAAGTAAGTGCCTGTGATGGGATTCAAACTCAGATCATCCTGACTTCAGCTCTGACACTATTTCTATTGCGATAGCACTGTGATGTCAGAGCAGAATTAAATAACAGATAACACAAAATACAGAAAGTATATTCACCACCTCAAAGCATCTCCTCCCATGATCCCAACTCTAAGTCCTCAGGTAAATGGGGCTATGAGTTTCACATTTCTGTTGAGGGTCTGTATTAGAGCTATTGGCTTCATAAGGGACAGATAGACTTGCTCATCAAATTAATTTATAAGTGTTTATTTGTTTAAATTAAATTTTATTAATAAAAATGATTGCACACAAAACTGCAAATCTATATGCATAACTTGCTACCTGTAATGGCAATGTAATTTTGAACTTCAAGATCCCTTTTGTGTTGGAAAAAGTAACAGGTACTTAACACTTAGTAATTGATCAAGCCTCTGATTGGGGGAACAGAAGGTATGAACTCCTGCCCCTTGCTACTGAAGTTGGCTGAAGGAAGTGATGTAGGTAATACTGTGCATATAAGAATAGCCCCAGAGAGGCTCAGTCAGAATTTCCTTGAGACCGAGATCTGATGGCAGAGCAGCTACAGAAGAATGGAGAACGGAGTCCTGAGAACTTGTGGTGGTGGAGCTTCTTCTCAACAGGATCCCAGGAGCCCAAAGCCCAGAGCCAGGAAGCCAGGAGGGCAGGAGTCCAGGAGCCCAGGAGCCCAAGAGCCGGGAGCCCAGGTGACTGAAGCATGACCAGGATGCTGAGACTTTGTTTGTGGCTTGGTTGAGCCTTGAATTCCTTAGAGCAGAAATGGTGAAGGAGCTGACATGGTCCAAATCCTGTGAACTCCAGTGTGGAGCAGGACCTCCCCAGAGAGCTGGTCGAGGAACTGGGAGCTGTCTGCCATTGAACCCAGGTAGAATTGGGGACCATGGAAGGGGAACCAGGGAATCTGAGAACAGGCCCCAAGTCAAGATGAAGAAAAGACCTCTCCTTGGGTACTGAGTAATTATGGAATTATAGTTTACTAGTGACCTAAGGGGTGGAGGATTTTGTGTATGATACTTAGTAAGACTTTGCTGAATAAGTGACTGATTGTACTTTGGCTATTGTCAGTGACTGAGTTAATCAAGACTTTGCCCCAAGAGTGGAAGACTTTGACTGTGTACTTTGATACTACTGATAAGTGACTGGATTGAACTAACTTAAGAGTGACTATTTTGTGACTGATTGAATTAACTTAAGAGTGACTATTTTACTTTGAAACTATGTTGTGAATATTATATTGTGATCTTCTGTGATAAGTTGAAATATGGTGAATGCTGTATTTTGAATTATGCTGTACCTTGATTTTCCATGGATGTTTTGCTTTTGTTATGGAATAGAGTAATCACTATGCTGCATAATCAGAACTTTTAAAAAGCTGTTCACAGTAGCAGATCTTCTGGAAAGCTTCTGTGCATGGCATTATACTACCACAAATAATAATAATAAAAAACCCCAAAGACTATTGCATTTCAGCGTCTCTGTTAGTGGTGTCACCTGTTACTGGATAAGGCATTTCAACCAGGGTATCAACGTCCAACATGAAGGTGAGGTCCCAAGCCCCACTCTACTACACTGAGTCGTCAGGTCTAGTGCCAAGCAAGAGCAGGATAATATTGATGACCCCATTGTCCTGGCAGTGTAGACCACGGGTTATGAGACACAGTCGCCATGGCAACTGTTCTTTCCTCTCTCCCTCCTTCCAGTTTGTTCTCCTTTTCTCGCTTTAAATCTTACTCCTGGTTTTACTCATTCCTGTGTCCTCTTGCACAAGTTTGCACTAGCCCCAACTGTCTAATCTCCTTATGGGTGTGTACCCAGGCTATGCCTAAAATATTCACTAATAGCTGCTGCTGGTAAAAACCTGGGAGTGTATCTTTTTACACATGCAACTATGTTTTACACATGCAACTCTTGCAACTATGTTTTGGCTTTTGCTTGAATCAAAATCAAACTTTCAGGTTCTGGTTTTCAAGCTCCATTGTTTTCCTTCCTTTGAAAATTGGAATGTTTACTCTTCTTTAGCCCAGTGTTACTTTAGCGCTATTGTCTACCAACGTTCAAGATCACTAAATGACATTCCACATCTGCAGGTTCTTACAGTTCTTAGGAGCAAAGTGATGTGCTCATCAGTGGCAACAATGGCCTCTCTTACTGTCTCTTGACGTATTTTGTATATCAGTTCCCTAATATGTGCTTTTGTTTTGTGCCCTTCAAATCCATAGGTTATTTTCCTTAGTGGAGAAAACAGAATCATATGTGATATCGTTGTCCCTTTTTTGTCCTTTCTTTTTTGCACCAACCTTAACTCGTTGTGTACTTTAGTACTCCTGGCACTTTTCTTGCTACACTTTATATTCATTTTGTTACCTGCTTCTGCTTCTGTCTTCTGTCTAGATCCCCAGAGAATTCTACAATTTAGATATCAGTGCCTGAAACTCTACTGTTAGGAAGTCGTTGCTTAACAATAATAGCTTGCATTTATATAGTAGTGCTTCAGAGTTTGTAAAGTGCTTTGCAAATTGCCGTATTTTTTCTTCACAACAACCTTTTGTAGGTCCTATTATTACCTCCACTTTAGAGATGAGGAAACTGACTTAGGGGCCAGTAACTTGCCCAGAGTGACACTGTCAATCAATGTCTGAGGTTGGAGTTCAATGCAGGTTTTTCTGACTCCAGGTCCAGTGCTCTATACCCTGTGCCACCTATCTGGGTTAAATATTACTATCTCGTATATCTATCTATCTTTCTATCTCCATTTACATGTATATATATAATGTAAATATAGGTAACATAACATATAAATAATAAAATTGTAAGTAGAACCAGCAGGGTTCATACACGAAGTCACCAATAATTTAGTGTGAATTAATCGATCAGATTTTCTCTCTGTCTCTCTCTTTGTATGTACAATTATCCCTTCTACATCGAAAGGGTTAGGGGTGTGGCATCTAGAAAATCCATGTAAAACATTTTGACCCTCTCTTTGTATCAGAGAAGTCTGAATTTTTTATTTTTCCTTTATGGGGTGTTTACAATACCTTATTGTAAAATTTAGGTTAAACATTTGGTTATAGACTCTATTTGTCTGATCATCTTTGTGTGTCATATGCAGCTTCCCCAAAACTCCCCCCAAATTCCCATTTAATTTCTTATGCTGACTCATGTTATATTGAAACAACTATGGGGAAATTCATGATGTGGAAGGGATAAATGTAGTTATTAGGGTTTTGCAAGAGCTTTGGAAGGTATTGAAGAAGTCAGGATAAGAAGGAGGAGAATGGAAGACAGAGAGAACAGTACAACATGGTGCTTTGAAAGGTCATCTGGATTTAGAATAAAAGGACAGGGGCCTGGATCCTGCCTTAGATATAAGCTGGGTGACTTTGGGTAAACCACTAACCTCTCTGGTCTCTGTTTTTACCTCTCTAAAATGGGGAGGTTGTATGAGATGATACAGCCCTAAGTCTATGATCCCAAAAGGGTGAGGAATGCAAAAAGTGTCAAGACATTCAAATTAAACCTGCTGTATAATTTTGCCTGGAGTTGGTCTTGTGAGATACTAACTAATTTAGGAATGAGCTGTGTTTTAAAAGTTCACATAAAAGTTACTTAGTTACTGAGAGTAGCAATAGATCCTCAGTGGTGCCCAGAAGTGGGGATAATTTCAGTTAAAAGCTAGCTGAGGACTGGAGGCCTCAGAGCAAGTAATTCTCACCATGAGTGTACTATAATTTTTATTTTTCATCATCATGTTATTTTCTTTTTTAAATTTATGGAATAAAACAAGAATTTCTATAACATAGTATAATAAAAGAAGATGATTGTACTGGAAACCGCAAATTTATTATGTACAACTTGCTATTCCTTGTAAATAAATAATAAAGTTATTATGTAAATTTTTTTCTTTTTTCTTCCCTCCCCTCAGAGATGGCTACTATTTGACACAAATATGTATATATGCAAAATTATTCTACAGAAACTTCTATTTATCAGCTCTTTCTTTGTATGCAGATAGCATCTTTCTTTACATGTCCTTTATAGTTAATTTGGATATTTATAATTGTCAAAATGACTTATTCATTCAATGTTCTTAGAACAGTATTGCTGTTACTGTATATAATGTTCTCTTGGTTCTCCTCATTTTGCTTTTCATTATTTTGTGCAAGTCTTCTATGTTTTTCTAAGATCATTAAGCTTATCATTTCTTACAGCATACTAGTGTTCCATCACAATCATATACCACAACTTGTTCAGCCATTCCCTGATTTGTGATTTCTATTAATAATAATAGCTAGCATTTATTTGGGGATTTAAGTTTTGCCAAGCACTTCAGTATGTTAATTCATTTAGTCTTTGCAATAATTTTGTGAGGCATGTACAATTTTTATCCTTATTTTACAGATGAGGAAACCGAGGCTGGGAGAGTGACTTGCCTAGGATTATACAGTTAATAAGTGTTAGGATACCAACTCAGGTCTTTATGACTCCAAGTCCTGTGTTCTATGCCACCTATTAAATCCATCTTTGAAATCTATGGTTACCAAGGGTGCCTTTTTGATGATGTTTTCCCTTATTATCTTCATCCTGACAGTCCAGATATTTCTGACTTTGATTTCTACTTAGCATCTTAGAATCTCCCCAGGAATGATACAAGATTACTTTATGGATTTGTTTTCAATTTTCCTTGAATTACTAGGGCCTTGACATTCCTCCATACCATTGAATCTAAGTGACCATCGTTTATAACATTGTTTCTCTGTATCAACTCCAGTTAGCAAGAATATATCTTTTCTCAGTGCAGCCCTCCCCATGGGAGTAGGACCCTCTCCCCTCCTCTTCCTTCATTGGATCAGGGTAGGAATATCAATTCTAATTTCAACAGAAAGAAAAATGAGGAAAGGAAGGTCCCAGGCATCGTAAGAAGGCTCAGCATCTCCCTCACTGGTGGTGAGGAGGGGACATGATCCTTTGCATCTCAAGCATCAGTAGGGAAAAAAAAAAAGAGAAATTCCAATCACAATGAAGGGAAGGTGAGTGCATGCCTGGGATGGCTGAGACAGTTGTTAGGGATATTTGTGAGGGAGGGGCTTCATAAACTGGGTGCTGTCTGTGTTAATAATTTAGAGGCTTAAAACAAAAACTCCCAAATGACTTTTCAGAAATAGATGAATTACTTTAACTAATGAATATTTATCGTCAGTCAAGAACCCCTTAATTTAATTAGAATTAAGCAACTTAAACATGTTTATCCTATTTTTTCCCTAACAAGACCAAGCCCAAAACTCAAAGACATGTCTAATGACCTAGGTCAGCCTTTAACTGACCAAGTGGTAAATTTCATTTCTTTAGAGCTGGATTTATGTGGGTAGTCATAGGAACTTTAAAAAATATTAAGGGTTCCATGAAATTTATAGATGTGATTTAACACCACTTCCAATAACATTGACTTTCAATGGTAGTAAAATGTCAATTGAGTTAAATCATTTGTTTTATTTAATGTTGTTTCATTTGTCTGAGATAGTAACAGGTGGAGGTGAGAGCTGTAACCCCCAGAAGTTTTTTTCTGAATCATTTTGACACTGCTTGGGATCGATATCCACCTGGTGACAGCTATCAGAATTGCAGGGATAAGGGTCCATGGTGGGGAGGGGACAGCATGGAGGATAGTGGGATTTGGGAACCAGTTAACCCGAAGGGGACATGTCTTGCAAATACAACCTATTCTGTGTTAGCAGATTGCAAAGAGTTCTAATCTAGTGGATTGATACTACAGTGTCAGGTCTTAAAAGATATTCCCTGTTTCCTGAGACCTTAGGAATCATTTGTTTTCTCCTTCTACTGTTTCTTCTATTGAGGTTTGTGACAGATAAAGCAAGCAGTCCTTACTGTGATTCCTGGTAATGGAAGAGTGACTCAAGTCATTCTAAAAAACGTAGGGGTTAAAATCCCAGTGTTGCATTTCCCACATTAAACCTTGCTGAGAAATGGCCCTCGACCAGTTTTTAGATAAATTCATCATGTGAGCAGTCTGAAATATAAATGACCTAGGCAGATGTAACTGGGAGTTGAACAGTTTTTTTTTCTTTTTCAGTTAGAAGACTATCTCCCGAGGATACTAATATTATTAAAGGAAAACAGCCTGTGGACCACCTTAATAATCCCTTAATCTTTTTGCCTTCTTTCAAACCAACAGTTTTTTCAATAATTCCACCCTCAGAGATTCACAGGAAGGCTATTCTTATTCAGCAATATAAATGCACTGAACTTTTGCATGATGACTGCCATATACATGCTTGAGTATGTGTAAAACATAACCAAGGTCAGATGGTTTCACCAGATTAATGGTAAGGAAGAGTATATGGTTGTTAACAAAATGAGTATGACCCTTCAAGGACAGCTAGATAGGAAAAAAAATCCTGTCTTCTAAAATAGACTGCTAATAACATATCAGGCCATCAGCCAAGAGGAATTCATAATCATTTTCATGGACTATGCTATCCCTTTTACCAAATCCCAGCTGATTGATGAAGATTTCTTCGAAGACAAAAAGCTAAATGAAACACACTTTCCATTCTAGTATTTTAAAAATACAACAGATGAGAATAAACACATCAACGGAAATCTAAACAATCGAGAAAAGGGTGCTTTAGTTTTTGAAAACAAACTAAATGAAGAACAGAAGGAAGGACAAACTATAGCACCAAATGTCCTAGGATAATTTATGGCAAGGCATTCAGGAATCTTTTATCTTTTCACAACATCACAAAACAACAGGGAATATGATTATAAATCCATACCAATTCAAATGGATACATACTAAAAGGATAAAAAAAAACCCATATTCTTACAAAAGCTTCAGCTAAATCTCGTTTCAATTTATTGGAAATTAACATAAACATTTAATGGAAAAATTAGTAACTGGTATATAGGTAAAAGTAGAGAAACATACAGGACAGAGTAATTTGGAAATGTGGATATTTTCAGGAAAGAAAAATAGGAGTAAACAGAGCTATTGGAGCAACAGACCCCTTCATATACTTTGAAGCATGAGCCAGCCAACCTGGTTCTCTTCATTGATTAAATGAATAATATACTCAACAATTTCGTCTTCAGTAGACTTTTTTTTTTTGCTTTTTTTTTGGAGGGGGAAGGCAGGGCAATCAGGGTTAAGTGACTTGCCCAAGGTCACATTGCTAGTGTGATCAAGTGTCTGAGGCCAGATTTGAACTCAGTTCCTCCTGACTCCAGGGAGGGTGCTCTGTTCACTGTGCCACCTAGCTGCTCCTTCAGTTGACATTTTTAGACAGCCATAGCATAGATCTTTTATTCATACTTCTTGTTTCCCAAAATGTTTGTTATTAAGGTTGCCGAATTCCCAGGAAATGTTGTCAGTATCAACAGAGTCTTTAGGGCTGCACATATATTTACAAGGTGATGAGAGAGCTGCAGTATTGGGGATACATACTGTGGTTTTCATGAAGAAATTTCCCTTCCCAGTTTTCTGGGTGCAGTTTTATAGGATAATGATTGCAACTCTTCAGAGTTTATTTAGAAGCATCAGAAGTATTAGACACTCGGGGTTCTACATTCAGGGGACTTTCCTCCTCCAGTTCTGGAACTCTTGGTTATAAATTCCAAAGACTATTTCAGTTCTGATAGTCTATTCTAAGAGCCATCTCAGATTAAAATCTTATGACATGATTCAAATTATTGTAATCATTGAAAAAGCAACAAATTCAACAATCTTTAGACCTTTTGCTTAGTGCTTGGGGAATAGGAAGATAAAATGATACAAAGTCTATTCCTCATATAACTTTGAATCTGATAAGGAGGAAATAACACTAACATAAGTATATCTGATACAAGGTAGAATGTGATATAGTGGGAAGGTCCTGACAAAAATTGCTATAGTAAGTTTGAAAAAGGAGAGATCACTTTAGCCTGGCAAGGATCAGAGAAATGATGACATCTGAGCTAGACCTGGGGAAAAAAGTAGATTTTGGGAGTAAGGTAGGGATGTTTTCCAGGCCTGAGGAACCACATGGACAAAGTTGCAGATACAGTGGACAGGAAGAGAATGAAAACAGTCAAATCATTTTATAATTGATTTTTCATGTTTGCCATTCAAACTTATAGACTCACCTTTATACAGGTAAAAATCCAGTTCTCCAGAGAGCACTTGAACTTTTTTTTCCCCTTCAGTTGTTGGTATACAATATTCCAAAAGGCAAAAGAGATAGAATTACAGCCTAAGAATAATTTACCCTGCAAAGCGAATTATAATCTTACCGGGAAAAAATGGATCTTTAATGGAATAGAATAATTTCAAGCATTTCTGCTGAAAAAAAAAAAAAAACCCGAGCTGAATAAGAACTTTGAAATATAGACTCAAGAGTCAAGAGAAATCCATAAATGTAAATTTATTTGAGAAATTAGAAGAGCTGTAGGGTGAAGTAGTACTAGTATTCTAAAAGGGGTAGAAGAAACAAATATCCCCTTTGGAACATTAATGTCTTCAATGGGTAGTGAGGGAGTTAATTAAGAAAAACAGAGGTCCTGTGTGGGGGAAGAAGGGGATTAGATTGGTTCTGTTCTAAAGATATGAAGAATGGAAGGAGAAGGGAAAGTTAATAGGAGGGATATATTAGTGTTAAAAAAGAGGAAGTAGGGGAAATTTGCTGTTTGGCACCAAACTTGTGCAGTGGATGGAGCATCAGGCTTGGATTCATAAAGACCTGAGTTCAAATTCTACCTCAGACACTTACTAGCTGTGTGACCCTGGGTAAGTCATTTAACTTGTTAGCCTCAGTTTCCTCATCTGAAAAATGGGAATAAAATAGTATCTGCCTCCCCAGGGTTGTTATGAGGATCAGATAAAATCATTGTAAAGTACTTAACACTGTGCTTGATACATAGTAAGTGCTATGTAAATTATTATCATTTATTATTATTTCTAATAATTGGCATATATGAGAAGAATATATAGATGTGGAGGAAGGAGTGGGAAAGTGAACCTCCCTCTTAACTGAAACAAAGCAGGGTTACACACATTGGGTTGAGGGGGATCAAGTAAAACAGACTAACCCTGAAAGTGAGATTTAAAGAGCAGAAAAATAAAAGAATTAGAATCTAGGGGGTGCCTTATAGTATGAAATACATACAATATGGGAATGACTGAACAAATTTTGATATGTAAATAGATTTGAATATTATTATGCTAGAAGAAATGATTTCATAGAATTCTGGCTAGTATAAACTGACAGGATAAAATGAGCATAATTATGATAACAATTTGTTGTAAAGAAAAAAACCAACAACTTTGAAAGGCAAAGTTGATCAAAACAATGTTCAACCATATTTTCAGACAACTTATGATGAACCATACTGCACATCTCTTGCAAGAGAAGTGATCAATCAATCAACATTTTCTTAGTACTGACTATGTACCAGGCACTGATAGGTACTGGTGAGGACACAAAGAAGAGAGAAATCATTAGACATGGCTGCTATGTGGGTTTCTTTTACTTGACTTTGCTTTGCTTAATATATTACATAAATTAATATATTTTAATAATATATCATTAAATTTTTATATATTAAACATATTTGATATATTAACTATATTAATAAGTTAATAAAATAGAAATTTTGCTTATGTTTTGGTTGACTTTTCTCCTCCTTGTTTTGGTTAATGGAGCATGGATGGGTGGGGGAGGGGAGACAGGAAAGTTATCAATGGTGATACTGAAGAAAAAGGGGGCAATTGTGTTTTTAATGATATATATAGGAGAGAACAGAAAGTTTGAATGGAAGCATAGAAAAGCAGGACAGCCTTGAAACTGACATGTAGAATTTATTATAAACTTGGAATTCTATTTATTCATAGTTTGAAAGTAAATACTTTATTATACACTTATGTAGTATGAAGTAGAGATTCATAGTTTCCTACAGAATCTTCTTTGTTCTCTGTGTTTAGAAATGTCTTTTCTGATGCTTAAATTCAGAATAAAAATTAATTTAAAAACAAAAACGAGAGTTTCTCTCCTTTTCTGATTTTTTTTAATGCTGCAAGAAGCCATAGGTTGGCTAAAGGGCTAGAGAATGATAGGAGAGTTGTTTGTGATGTCTGGTGTATTTCAGGATACAGATAGGGAGTGAGTGAAGGGTAAGAGTTGAGATGAAAATTGTACATACCTTTGATCAAAGTATATGAAATATATTTATGAGCACTTTCCTAGCTCAAGATTGTGCCTATATTCTTAACCTCTCCTTTCATTCCCACCCTGTACAGACCAAGCTCTCAAATAAATTAATGTATGTAAAGCTCTTGGAAAGCCCCAAAGCACTTTGTAAACTCCAGGTATTATTGTTGTTATTATTACTAGAGATATGCAATTAAATTCTGTCTAATATAGCTCATCTTTAAGCTGTGTTATTGGGGCAGCTGTGTGGCAAAGTAGATGGAGCTCCAGGCTTGTAGTTAAGAAGACCTGAGTTCAAATCCAGCCTCGGACACTTATTAGCTATGTGACCCTGGGCAAGTCACTTAACCTATTTGCCTTAGTTTCCTTATCTATAAAATTAGGACAAGTAAGAGTATCTACTTAGCAGGAGTGTTGTGAGGATCAAATGAGATAATGTTAGAATACAACACAGTACGGGGCGGCCAGGTAGCACAGCGAGTAAGAGCACTGGCTCCAGTGTCAGAACGACCTGGAGATGGAATCCTGGGCTCAGACACTTAGCACCCACCCAAAAACACCTGGCCGTGTAACCTTGAGCAAGTTACTTAACCCCAATTGCTTAGGGGCGGCCAGGTGGCTCAGCGAGTAAGGGTACCAGCTCCAGTGTTGGGACGACCTGGAGATCGAATCTCGGGCTCAGACACTCAGCACCACACCCAGAAATAACTGGCCATGTAACCTTGAGCAAGTTACTTAACCCTGATTGCTTAATAAAAAAAAAAGAATACAACACAGTATTCCTGGCACATAGTAGGTACTATATAAATGTTTACTATCCTCCTCCTCATTTGAAACATGGGTATGTTTGATATTTTATTTTTCCAAAAGGGAGTGCTAGGGTGAAGTGAAGAGGAAATTAGGCAACCCCAAAACATCTGATAAATGATAGCATGCAAGTGAGTGTGGAGCTTCCTAATATGCAATCAAATACACTGCAATCTGAATTTCTGCTTAAATTTCCTGAACTACTTTGCTTCATCATCTGCATAGTTTTAATAAAGGAAACTCTTCAACTCTTCATCAGAGTAGAAAGCTTTAAATTTTATTGCAAACCAGAAAGGTTCCATTACTTTCCCCACTATATTGTATCTCTCCAACATCTCTTCTATACTGGAGTTTCAATGATTGTACTTTTTATATCGTACAGTAAGAATTTGTCCATGGTTTATCAATAGATTCTTTTTTAGTACATAAAAAGATAAACTTAGCTTTTGCTTCAAAGTAATTCTATTGCATGCATATAGTTGATTTTTTGAACCCATATTTAGGATTTTGCATTTTATCCCTATTAAATTTCACCTAATTAGATTTGGTCAGTTCTTGTTAGTCTTAACCTCTTAGAGTCTTATTTTCCTCAATTGTAAATTAGAAATAATAATACTTGTGCTACCTTTCTCAAAGGGTTGCTGTGAGGCTCAAATGAAGTAATATATCACAAGTGCTTTATAAATTGTAAACTTTCTTCAATACTACAAGAAGCAGTTACACAACTGTGGCAATACCAACCATTATGTCAATTTCTTCCATGCCTTAGTAGGTAGTCTTCATTTTGTGGCCTGCTTTCTGGTGATGAGCTTTTCTGAACTTAGGTTGAATTTTACATAGTAAAGGACTTTAGTGAAAGAAACTGTATATCACTATATCAGCGTAAGTTGTTTATTATTATTAATTTCTCTGGAATCTAAAACAAGTATAGCTGCAGAACCCCAGTGAGCTAAGTATACCTGGTTTAATGGTTAGAGAAAGCATAGGACCATAGATTTATAGGTGGAAAGGTCTTCAGAGGTTATTAATCCAGTCCTCATTTTGTTGAGGAAAGAAACCCAGGGAGCTGTCAAAGTTTCACAACTAACAAAGAACAGTGATGACATGATTTGAATTCGTAATTTTGAGAACTAGTGTTCTTCCCACTGATCTTTACTGTCATTAGGGCATTTACTTATACCTAGGAATCAAGAAGCCAACCTAACCCCAACTTGCTAAATTGGAAAGAACAACCAATTGGCAGTCAGGAAACCAGAGTTCTAGTCCAGATTCTGTCACTAATGGGATGTTTGAACCCACACAAGTTACTTAATTGCTCTATTTAGTTACTTAATCTCTTTGCTTCCTCATATGTAGTTGAGGTCTAACATTGTGTGCTTCTCTCCATCTCTGCTGCCAGTCACTCCCCAGTGGATGAAGGCAATGATTTGGAGCTGGAAATGCCCCTCAGGTGGGGGAGCAAAGACATTGCCTTAGCATTTGATAAGTCTAGGACAGAGGTGTCAAACAGTTAGTGTGGGCAGATTCCCAAGTGCTGCTGGAGCCAAATTAAAATATAATTGGGAATTATTTAACAAAATTAATAAAATTGAATAAGACATAAATAATACCATATTTTAAAATCAAGTCAATATGTGGCCTGAACAAATCCTTATGTATGACTTAGGGGCCCCCTGTTTCTATTTGAGTTCAACACCACTGGTCTAGGATCTTGTCACCTTCTACCTTTTTGCAATAGTTCCAACAATGTGACAAATTTATTGAAAAGATACTCTGGCATTTCTCCTTTCTATTCCCAATCATTCACCATGTTTCAGAGGATATGAATTCCTATAGAAAGACCTTGCATTTACACCTGAATTTACAATGCTCTGTAATAGTACCCTTACAACAGATGGCAATTTTCAGCTGGACTTTCAGAATATTTTTTCTCCAAAAATAGCCTGTCCTATATTACATATTACATTAGGAAGTTAGCTCCTAGAGAGGAAGTAATATTGTTTTCTGTCTTTGAAATGCCAGAATCCAGATCAATGTCTGCCATACAGATTGAAAAAAACTCTCAAATATACCCATGTTTCAGATGATGATGATATTTTTGATTGCATTAAAGAGCTAAAGAAATAAGAAGACTTATTCAATTCCTATCATGAGCTATAAACAACTAAGCAAAGAAATATATGTGAATAATTGAAGAGAAGCTGCATGTCATATGCAGACTGCAATAAATAATTCTCCACCACTATAAAAGTACATGAAAAGAACATTACCAGTTGAGGGTTAAGAATTATAGCATCAGTTTTGCAGAATACAACAATGTGCCCCCTGAAGCATTAGTAGGTCCATTTGCTATTCCTAAAAAGTAGGATTTTCTTGCTCTAACATAAAGGCCTTTATGAAGCATGCCTTTGTCACATAGACTTCTCAACAGTGGATGGAAGACTCAACAATACTCTTTTAAGGAGAGACGAATTTTATACACTGGAAATATAATGATCCCTCCAGAGGAGAAGGCATCTGTTGGCCCTGTTACTGATCTTTTTGGTACAAAGGAGAGAGCTCCACCTCTTGAAACAGAGGGAGTGGGTTTAAATCCATCCTCTGATATTATCTGTGAAACATTGGGTACCACCTTATGCCTCAGTTTCATGGTCTATAAGATGGGGGAGGGGTGTAGCCTGAATAGCTTCTGAGGTGTTTTCTAGTTCTACATTCATGACCATGTGATCTTTGCCAGTATATCTTCAGGATAGAACTGATTTCAAGGATATGGTTCTAGTGTTTCTGTTGTCAGCAGGAATGACAGAAACCAGAGCACAGGCTAATTAAGTACTCAACTGTAAGGGGAAATAACTTGTGTGGAGACTTGCTCAGTCTGAACAGTAAACTGGAAACCGGGGATTTTTTGGCTCTTATATTTGTTCTCATGTTAATTCCCTCTGCAGCTTTTGGCATCTTAGCCAAGTATCATTTCAAGCTTTCAGTCTGTCAACTCTGGGTAATTCTCAGCTACCTAGCAGTACTGTTGTGGGAACCGATTAATATTTATGAACACATTTAAGTTGAAAAGTGCAGTATAAATATTGTCACATGAATTTAAAAATTGTTTCCTATAAAACATTATAACCAAAGGAAAATAAACCATGTATTGTGGTGTCTATCTTTCAATACTCATTAAAGTGGCAATCAGTTATACTCTATCTTCCCCTTTCTCCATTAAAGAGTTTGGTGCTATTGTTACATAATGTTATCTATACTGATTTCTATTTAACTTGCTGTTCACTACTGTCATTTTGTAGTTTCTTTCCAGTCATTTTATAGCTTCTTTCCATTGTGTGTGTTCATTATATCTTAAGTTCCCTACTCAAAAGAATGTGTAAATCACTCATTATGATCTTCCTCTATTAAAACGGGTCATATCTAGTCAAAATTCTTCACCATCTATAACTATTTCTTTTATCCCTTTCTTAATTGAATAGATGCATCTCAGCAAAATTTTCTATGAAATAAATTTCATAGGTGAATTCTATTCTCTATTTGGCAAAAGATAAAAATCAGAAGTATGCTGGGTTTTAAAAAATACTGTTTTTTATGTATGTGGTCAGTCTAGAGGACTTAGCACTGGCTTGCAGCTCTGTGGGACTTGTCTTCAAAATTGTTCTTGTCTTATTGTAGTTGACCCCACTTTTTATTCCAGGAATTACTTCTATCAATATAATTTAATTCTCAGTGATTGGCTCATCCATTGTATTTGCTCCCAATTTATTGCTGCAGTCCTAAATCCCTATTGGGCAGCTCCTTAGGCCTGTGAGTTGATGGATGTAGGATTTGTGGGGTTTTGATTAAAGACAGGTTGGTAGACTAGAGGTCTGCTAGATTGGAGTCAAAAGACCTCAATTTGAATCTTAGTTATTACTGGTTTCAGTCAACCCTCTACCTGCTATGCCTCTCTTCCTAGGATGCATACTGAGGAAAACTCATTCTAAGGTACTTATTAAAAATCTGGGTCTTTTATTTTCTAATTATAACGTCCATTCTATTATTTATAAGGCTTATTATAGGTTTTGTTTCTAGTTATCCAAAACATAACTTTTATTTTTACTGTTAGTGATCATTTATCAGGGCACTTTGATTTATTTTCTTTTAAATATGGAAGCACAATTTGAAACAAGAAGACAGCAAAACAATAGTCTTTAATGTGAACAGCACAAACCTGAATGTACTTACCTTGAGCTAATCTAATATCACAACAAAATATGCCAAATGTACTACTTATGTCTCGGGGGGGGGGTAGGGGGAAAGTCCTGCTGGACAGGAAATTCTTGAAGCATTGCCCATTGATTTGGCAAGGGCATTGGAAACTCTAAATCTGGGAATTTAGTAAATGAGTTTTCTTTGTTTCTATATAAGATCAAGTATCTGCATGATTATAGAAATGCAAGAAATGAAATTCTGTGATATGGGGGATAATCCTCATATATACTTTAAAATACTTACAACATTCTAATAGGATTTTTCTGAAGCAATGGGATTACGCATATCATTTTAACTTCTGTAACACTATAATCTCACATTTCTCTTTCTATTACACTGACCACTTCTGTTCCCGTCATTATTCTTTCTTTGTCTTCCCACCCTCTAAATATGAGGACCCCCAGGCTCTGCCCTCAGTCTCCTTCTTCTCTATTTATGTTTTCTTACTTGGTAAACTCTCGTTTCAACTGTCACCTTTATTGATATGACTTTTTGAAATTGCATCTTCAGGCCTTAACTTTCTTCTGAGCCCCATACTTGCAGCTCTGGCTATTATCTGGAGATTTCTATCAAGAAGTCCTTACACTCAATATGTCACAAACCATATGTTCCAGCAAGACCATCCTACTTTCTCTTTCTTGAAACTTGATATTCCACTTCCCACCTCTACACATTTGTATGAACCATCTGTTATGCACATAGTGTATACCTTTTCTGCCTCTGCCTTTTGCAATCTTGATCTTCCTTTAAGGCTTGCTCATAGATAACTTCTTCCATTAAGCCTTTCCTAATTCTTCAGTTTTTAATTATGTCTTGCTCCTCAAGTTGCCTTATGTTTACTTATCCATATATACATGACATTTCCCCGGTATAATATAAACTACTTGAAGGCAGAGACAATCTTGCTTTTATCTTTGTACAGCGGAGATCACCTAACTCACCTGACAACTTCTTGTGAAACATGCTAAATGCTGAAAGTATTGGGCATTTTGGAATTATTCAGCAAACTCTTCATGGGGCCTTGGCCCACTCAGCCCTGTGACAGTGGTGGTGGATCCAGGTGCCTCATCAATTAAAAAGGAGAGATCAGTTAGGTCTCATTTTCTTTCTTCTTATTTCTGGAATATGTGGCAAGTAGCTCTCCCTCCTTGGACTTCCCAGAAGGGGTCGGGTTATGTTTCTGTTGCTGTTGGTTTAAGTGCTGCTGCCATTGATTGCTTATAAATCTTATTTGTGTGGATTTTTTTTAAACATTTCTTTGTTGTAGAAGAAATAAATATCTATCCCATACTTAATCTACATACTTTTACTTCTCCATTTTGAGGAGGTCCTAAGCATGAGCCAAAATCCAAATATTCTTTAAATAATTTTTCCTGTGGCTCTGAAATGGGTATGTAAAGTACCAAAGGGTAAAAAAGAGCCTGATACTGTGTTTTGGGGGCTAAGTTCCCAGTATTTCATATGTGTGTGTGTGTGTGTGTGTGTGTGTGTGTGTGTGTGTGTGTGTCTAGAGCTGAGAAGAGGCCTTTTAGTGGAGAGGGGGTGGGCTAGAATTTCATTCTGTCAGGCCTAGAAGAAGCAGTGGTTATTTGTATTGCTGTTTTCCCTACATTCTAATCGCAGAGTAATTGGGGGTTTGGAGTGACATGACTAGACCATCTAAAATCGTATTACAGACATAGGAGATGTTAGGGACCTGCTTCAGGGAGACTGGAGGAGTGGTGCCTGCATAGACATTCTCAGCTGGCCTATAAGTGGTTAGGAATAGCATTTTCCCATTGGCTGTGTAGCCAGAACTATCTGTATCTTCAAAACTGCCTGAGTATTTGTCTGTATCTTCAAAACTGCATTTCTGTCTAAGACTGAAAGTATTCACTTACAGCAGGTGACCCTAGCGACCAAGAAGGAGGAGTTTATTGATTAGGTTTATAGTTTAGTTCAGTTCCTACATAGCATTAGTCCCACCAGGTTCAAGTTAAATATTCCAATGAGCTTGTGTCTCTGGATATAAGCTTGGATCCCCAGGGCTTTCATGCTGGACTCCCAGATCCCCATGGTTTGAGATCCTGAATTGAAGACTCCATTCCCTACACCTAGAACTGAAATGAATGAAAGATGGAAAAAATCTAAAGACTTCCCTCCATATCTTAGGATCATATGTTCTAAGGTGGGGGAAGGGAAAAACCCAGGGTCTAACTCCTTTACCACATGGTCTGTTACTGTAAGTGGAGTCCCTCACCCTCAGATTCAAATAAAGTAAAAGCTGTAACTGTTCAGTCAGGCAGTTTTAAAGAGCAGACAGTTCAGGCTACACAGCCAATGGGAAAAGACTGAACCTAAACACATGGCAGACTACTCTCTGGACATGTTAATTCTTCTATATCCCATGTGGGTGATGCTGACTTAGGTATACACCAAACTATTTTACTAATACCTTGAACACAGTAGGCAGCTAAATGTTTTGTTGAATTAAATTGAAGGAGATCTATGGAATGCTAGCTTTGGAATTGGATCTTGGTTGGTGTAATAGTAATGGCATTTAAAGATTCCCCTGTATTGGCTTGGTTTTTGGTTTGATTGTGTTAAAACCCAGAGTTTGTTAATCCCACCTGTGGGATGGACTTGTTGACTTGAAAAGAGAGTCCTGAATTGGGAGGAGCTGGTGACGTAGATTTGGAGAGACACAGGAGAGAGGCAGAAGAACTTTTTGGAAGCAGCACCCTCATGGAGGCAGAGAGAGAGAGAGACTGAGAGGATTGCTGAGGACCACTTTGAATTGCCCTGGACTTTTGAGACCTGCCCCCGGAGCTGCCAAGGACTGAGGAGACATGGCTGTTTTGCTGGTACTTTGTCTGTCTGTTTTGATGTTGTTTTGCCAGATTTGTCCACTGGTGAAAGACAATCCTGCTGTTGAAGAAGTCCTGAAACCTGGCTGTTGGTTAAGAGCTCCTGAGACTGTCCTGCAGACAGAGAGTGAATACTGTTCACTGGTGAAGGACAGTGCTGTTGTTGCAGGGGTCTGGGAACCTTTCTGTTGGTTCAGAGCTACTGAGACTGTCCTGCAGACAGAGAGACTATGCCATAATGTAATGTAATGCCAAGGAAAGGCAACTTCCCAAGGTTCAGAATACCAGCATAGGTGCTCTCCATTTTATTCAGTGACAAATTAAGAACAGAGAAGATCAAAATATGACATCATTCAAAATACAGCATTTACTAAGTGTGATTAAATAATTTCCAAGTATTACCCCACCCCAGGACCTTACATTCATTCAATCAATTACAAAGTCCCTGTTATAAATACTACTCCACCCCTAGGCTGTACCTTCATTTAGTCCATCACAAATCCCCTCTTCTCAAATGGAGATTAGTTTCCAATCATAAGTAAAGTACATTCATTTGTTCAATCATATAACACAAAAAGGTCAAAAGTTCCCCACCCCTGGATCACAATTGAATCTACCTCAGAGTTACAACAAGTTTAAGCACAGCACTTAATACCCAAATGGAGGTCTTTTCTTCATCTTGACAGGAGGCAAGTTCTCAGCAATCTTTATTCCTGGGGAGACAAAGTTTAGCAAGGCCACAAGATACGTTGCCAGTCTCTTCATTAATTCATCCTCTGTCTGCAGAACAGTCCTAGGACCCCTGAAAACATTAGCAAAACCCTCTCCCAGGATTTCTGTAAACATACAACAAGAAAATCCTTCTTCAGGGCTTCTGAACCAACATAAAGGTTCCCAGACCCCTGCAACAACAGCACTGTCCTTCACCAGTGGACAGTATTCACTCTCTGTCTGCAGGACAGTTTCAGGAGCTCTTAACCAACAGCCAGGTTTCAGGACTTCTTCAACAACAGGACTGTCTTTCACCAGTGGACAAATCTGGCAAAACAACATCAAAACAGACAGACAAAGTACCAGCAAAACAGCCATGTCTCCTCAGTCCTTGGCAGCTCCGGGGGCAGGTCTCAAAAGTCCAGGGCAATTCAAAGTGGCCATCAGCAATCCTCTCAGTCTCTCTCTCTGCCTCCACGAGGGTGCTGCTTCCAAAAAGTTCTTCTGCCTCTCTCCTGTGTCTCTCCAAATCTATGTCACCAGCTCCTCCCAATTCAGGACTCTCTTTTCAAGTCAACAAGTCCATCCCACAGGTGGGATTAACAAACTCTGGGTTTTAACACAATCAAACCAAAAACCAAGCCAATACAGGGGAATCTTTAAATGCCATTACTATTACATTTGGAATCCTCTCATTGACAAATATTAACTATGTCCAATGAATTGTCAAGTCCTATTGTTTGACCTTTGTAACATTTTTCTTTCACATTTCCCCCCTCATCTCTGTTCTCACATTAGCCACCTGATTTTAGTCCATAAGTAACACTTTCATTCAGTCACTAAGTGTTTATTAAGCAGTTACTATATGCCAATCAATCAATAAACATTTTAAAAGTGCCTACTATGTGCCAGGCACTGTGCTAAATGTTGCAGATACAGTCCCTGTCCTCAAGGAGCCCATAACCTAATGGGACTTTCTTGGATGGAGGTCACCATACAGCTCCTTTTTAGGCTTTCAGTTTCTTGCTGTCCATTCCATTCTACAAAATGCTGCTGGAATCTTGTGTGTATGCACAGTTTTCATTTTACCTTTCTCTTAATTAAAATTCTTCAGTGACTCCTAATTGCCTACTGAAGTCCAAGTTTTTAACCTGGTGATTAAGGTTCCCTAGAGGTTATCTTTAATCTACACTAAACTTCTGCCAAGCTCGACCATTCATTGTTTCTATAGCAAGACATACTTTTCTACCTCTGCTTCCTTTGTTCATGCCATCTTCTATGGCCCCATTTATGACAGCTGAAATTATATTTTCACTTTAAGAACAAGGCATTCACTGGTTCCTTCATGAAACATCTAGTTTTTACCACACCCTCATCTTCTTCTTGACTTTATTGTATTAGATTGTTTATACCTCTTGAATTTCTATTAAATTTTTCTATGGATCTGTTTTATCAGCCATGAGATCAAGGATCAAGTCTTATTCACCTTCTCATGCCCAAGCACCAAGTTCAGGCCTATGTTTCATAAGTATTTCTTAAATTTATTGAATTGACTTAACACAACAATACATTTTGTTTTTCAATGGCTCCCATATTTGCTTTTTATTCTAAGTCCTCTGCCCCTTTAATGTGGAAAATGCTAAATCTTGAGTGATCCTGACTACAACTCCATGATATTTGAATTATTTCCTTTTCATTATTATTTTATATAATTTTCTTATAATTCTTTTTGACTGCTTGAGTATTTTATCCTTGACCTAGGAACTTTGGAATTTGGCTATAATATTTCTGGGAGTTTTCATTTTGGTATCTCTTTCAAGAGATGATTGGTGAATTCTTTCAATCTCTATTTTACCTTCCGGTTCTAGAATATCAGGGTAGTTTCCCTTCATAATTTCTTGAATTATGATGTCTAGGCTCTTATTCTGATCATGGCTTTCAGGTAGCCCAATAGTTCTTAAAGTATCTCTCCTCAATACGTTTTCTAGGTCAACTATTTTTCCAATGAGATATTTCACATTTTTCTATCTTTTCATTGTTTTGACTTTATTTTACTTTTTCTTTTCTTTTTAAAGTAATCAGGATTAAGTAACTTGCTCAAGGTTACATGGCCAGTTATTTCTGGGTGTGGTGCTGAGTATCTGAGCCCATATTTGATCCCCAGGTCATCCCAACACTGAAGCTGGTGCTCTTACTCACTGAGCCACCTGGCCACCCCTAAGCAATTGGGGTTAAGTAACTTGCTCAAGGTTACACGGCCAGGTGTTTCTGGGTGGGTGCTAAGTGTCTGAGCCCAGGATTCAATCCCCAGGTCATCCTGACACTGGAGCTGGTGCTCTTACTCGCTGTGCTACCTGGCTGCCCCTTATTTTACTTTTTCTTGATGTCTTATGGAATCCTTAGCTTCCACTAGCCTAATTCCATTTTTTAGGTATTATTTTCTTCAGTGACCTTTTATTTGACAACTTTTATTTGACCACTTTTGCTTTTTAGGTAGTTTTTTCTTCAGTGAATTTTTGTGCCTCTTTTACTATTAGGCCAATTCTGTTTTTTTAAGATATTATTTTCTTTAGTATTTTTGGTGTCTTTTTTTTTATCAAGCTGTTAATTCTTTTTTCATAATTTCCTTTTATCTCTGTCATTTCTTTTGACCACTCATCTCTTTCTTTAACTTTTCTAGGAATTCTTGTTGGGCTTGGGTCCAATTAACATCTTTTCTTTGAAGTTTTTCTTGTAGTTGTTTTCACATTATTGTCTTCTTCTGAGTTTATATTTTGGTCTTCCCTGCCACCATGGAAGCTTTTTATGGTCAAGTTCTTTTTCTTTTGTTTTGTTATATACTGTTATAGGAACAGTATCTCCCAGAACTCCCCCCTCAGCCCATTGGTCAGACTGGATTTTCCCTAAAAGGTAACAAAGCCAAGGTCTGATTGGACCAGCGGTAGGCCAAGGCTCAAGCCATGCTTTCCTTGATGCAGCTTCCTGATGGACTCTGGCAATGTTGAAATAGCTTCCTGGTTACCTAGAGATCAAAAAAAGGTCTCACCCACTTGTGCTCAACATTCTTCAGAGTTGAGGAATGTATGAGACCCCACAAGTCACCATGACCTCCTTACCAGACACATTTCTATATAGAAATAAGTGGGGAAGGGGAATATCAACCTGAGCTAATTGCTACTTTATGGTCTTTCTCTGTTAGGACTAAGTAAACCTAAGCAAACCTCCTTTTGTTCACTGTTCAATTAACTAAGAGTCCCAATAGCAAAATAGGATGCTGGCATTGGCTTTGTTGGTAATTAAGATGAAATGGCTTTGCAGTTTACATTATGGTTAGGTTGGGAGAAGGTAACTTTGCATATGGAAGGAAGGGTGATCAGATTTCCAGAGAGTGACCATGGCACCCTATGGTCAACACCTTCTAGTGGTACATGAGAGTATTCTCAATGAGATAGGGAGTAAACACTTGTTCATGGAAATCACTTAGCTAGGTGGGCCTTGGAGGAAGATGTCAAGAAGTGTAAAGAAAGAGCCAGGGCCAGAATTCCCTGGTTGTTATTGACTATCCTGGAGAAGCTGTAGTGCTAGAATAATAGAATTGGAAGTAAACTAGCCCAGCACATTCATCAATGAGAGAGAGCTCAAGCGCCAGCGCTCAGCTTTTAAGAGCTGTGAAACGAAGGCTGAGGAGTAGAAAATGGATCTGGTGACTTTGCAACTCTGAGTCAGAGGTTTTTCTTTGACCTATTGAGATTGGAGCCATGAGATAGGAGGATGATAATGGAAATAAGGAAGGAACTTGGTTAAAAAAAAAAAGGCCCTGACATCTTATTACTGCTTCTGGGAGGAGGATAAATTTCCTACACTAAAGGAATAGGAGGTGGTTAGAATTTCACTACCAAGGACCTGAGGAGTCCAAGTAGAAGTTTGAACTTCAATCTCAAAGACTTCTGACTGAAACCTGATGAGTCACTAACTCTCCTGGGCCTACTTTGGTCTAATGGAACCAATGTGTAGACACTGTAGCAAAATTCCATAGGCTTGAGGATCTCCCTGAGGATTGTTACAGAATCACTTAAATCAATGAACAGCTCATGAAGGGGTCCATCCTTTTTCAATTTTTAGGTGGCCAAGATTGCGGGGTGGGGAGGGAGTTATTCTCACATGGCCCCATAAGGATGAATTCTTGTTGTAGCCTGCTCTTTGATGGGGATCTGCAAGGCGGGGGGAGGGGGGCGGGGAGGAAGTTCCTAAAGGAAATGGGTTTGAGAGATTGGATCTATGTATGCAGAGGTGTTTTGGAGCTAGCTCAAGCTGGCTTAAGAGGGTTAATTTAAAAATTTGCAACAAGAGCATTTAAACCTCAGAAATCAGTAAATGCTACAAATCAGGGTTTGATTCATTTTTTTTAATTTAAGAAAATAAAGGAGAAAATAGTAATAATAAAGATTAAACTTAAATGTGCACCCTGCATGCATTTTGGTGGGGTTGTTAAAATTTTACCAGCATACCCCTGTATGTTCCTCCTCCCCCCTCTCCCAGCCTGCCACTCTCTGAGCAGTCTTCCTCAGGGGCAATTAGATCCCCCCTTCTTGGTGGAGCTTTACCAGAATGCCCTCACACTTTAACTATGAGTCTTTCCTGCCATAGATTTATAAAGGTGTGTGCATGCTGATCACCTGGTGAAATCTGAGCAGAAGTCTGAGACAGCTGCAGCTTGGGCAAATACTGTCAGTGTGAATAAACACTTTGGGAATGGAGGAAGAAGTCACAGAGTTGATGCCCTGCTAGGTGGGCAGAGGGCAATGACATACTCTGTGGAGGGAGCTTTGTGTGTGGCTCTTGAAAAACAAAGCTGACAGGGAAAGCAATCAATGACCGGCTTATTGGTGTACTAGAAAATTTCCCAGGGAAATTCAGCACAGGACAGTAAGGGCCCTTCAGTCCCATCCTATCCTAAAACATTCTCTGAAACACCTGCCCCACTGAGATCATTCAGGGTAGGCTTCAGAGGGCAAACTACAGAGGAAAGAGGGTGGGAAAGAAAACCACATAATCAAGTTTTAGGAAATACAATGCCTGGGGAAAACCCAGAGAATTCCAGACAGTTAAGATTAAGCTTAATGTAGCAGCAATCACCCCAGCGTCCCCAGGGTGGCTGTCAACACAGGTTCTTAGATCTGCTTCTCCAAAGGAAAGCAACTCAAAATGGGTTAACAATCTTACTTTAATCAATCAAACATATATCATTTTACCTGGTTCAGGGGAAAAAGTCAGCACCCTGAAATTCAGAGAATACAAACAGAAGTTACAAGCAGACAGAGAAGCAGGTCAGCAAACAGGGCTTCCCATTGTCTGACCATTACATCCATACCTAGTCAGTTACCAGAGAGGGAAGCACCAATATCTGGGTTTTCAAAGCCATGGGGCTCAATGGCTGCCCAGAGTCTCATCTGGCCACATCACACAACTCTTCCCAAATTGAGCCCCAAAGCAAAACCTCACATCAGGGTATATATAGCCTTTTCCTGGCTCAGAGAATATAACAACCCTCTTGACCCACTGCCCAATCACAAAGAATCAAGGTGTGGGTGGTCCTGAAAAACAAGCCTCCTGCTATGGGCTCCATGTGACCACATTCAGCCTATTAGGGGGTAGAGTATATTTTTAAATCAGGGAAGGTTCTCAGAATCACTTAAGCCTATCAAAGGACCCAGGGCCAGGGAAGATCTTCAGATTCCCATTCCCATAACAGCTAGTGACACTCACTTCCCCATGATCTAAGAGGTAAGCCCAGAGATTTATTTGACGATTCAGGTTTTGCAGAACATATATTCCCAATCTGGCTATTCTGATGGTCCCTATTTACCAAGTGACCTACAAGTCTACTTCTTTCAAATTAAGTCCAGAGCAAGGTATAGCTCTAAAATATCTAAAGAAGGCTATTTGACAGTCTCTCTCCTATGTATGTGTATATGTGTGTGTATAAATACACACACATGTATATTCATATTTATACACATGTATTTTCTTTATAAAGTAAGGAATAGGATGTAGTAAAGAGATTGGGTGATTAAAGTGATTAAATGAAGGTAAAGCAATTAAATAGGACTTCCTGTTAAGCTTTAATTTTAGAGCCTGTACATATTTCTTCATTCGATTAATTCATACATAGGATCATAGATTTAGGGCTGGAAGGAACCTTAGAGGTCATCTAGTTCCAATTCCCTTATTTTATAGATGAGGAAACTGAGGCTCAGATTAATACTAATTCTAATAAGGTTAAGGTCATGGGTTAGTTCCCTAAGAGGGTCAGTTAACTTTCCTTTCCATGGCCATAGATAGCATGTCACAGCTCCTTCTGGCTTAGCTATGTCATAAATGTCATAAGGGGTTGGGGTAAGAGAATATAAATGGACCAGAAAAGATCTATCACCACTAGAGTCAAAGCAATTCAAAGCCCAAGCTCAAACACTAGTTGATCAGTCTTTTTTATACATGTAAGGAGATAATTAACCAATCAATCAAGCATTTTTTGAAGTTCCTACTATGTGTACTTTTATAACCCTGCAGAGGTCAATGTTTCTAGGTTACTTTCCATAAAAACCAGGCTGAGTGGAGCTTTTGGCATGTACTAAGTGGGTAGAATAATCAACTGTTGTGTTTCTGGAGCTTCAAATTGACCGAAGTGGTCAGTCACAATATCACTTTTGGAAAGCAGTAACTTATCTGTTATTGGGGTCCAGTTTCTACTCAACAAGTGACCCAGGATAATTTGATCACCCTTTATCCATAATTACCCTTTATGACTTGGGTGATGCAAAATGGTCCCCCTAGAAAGATGGGAAGGGTTTAGGAGAATTCTACTACTAAATGGATGTGCTAATTCAAAAATCATACTTGCCTGGATTCCTCTGTCGTTAGTGCTTTTCTCAAAAAGGTTGAGACTATGTCAAAGACTGAAGCCTCCAGTCTGAGCCCTGCTGTCTCCACTAGCCCAATGATCCCCCATCTGTAAGGACCTGACTGCTGATCTTGTTTTGCCTGCTTTACCAATGGCTTTATCCATTGTGAAAGAGGAATCTGCAAATTTAGTAGTCGTTAATCTAGCGCTAATCCTAGGAGGTACTTGAGGGAATAAGTATTCTGGCAAGCCTTCCCAATGGGCTGAACTTCAGGCTACATGGCTGGCATGAAAGAATCTTGAGGAATGGGAAGAGATGAAGATCTCATCTACACTGATTCCTAGGTGGTGGCTGTGGGGCTGGTCAAGAGGTCTGGTACCTGTAGAGAAGAGGACTGGACAATCAAAATGTTCCTCTTTAGGGAAAGAACCAGTGGAAGAATTCCACCTATGCTTTCTGCTATAAACCATTGTTTGTGGGGCATGCCAGCACCCATCAGAGACATTCAGATTGGAGTCATTAAGAGGGTGCAGAGATTGGGGAATGAGTCCATTGTCAATAGGGATATTGGGGTTGATAATGACATTCCTATCTAAATGAAATCTTTCTGCCCACCCAAAATCTTTCTGCCCACCCAACCCAACTGACCTTTAACCTTCCCCTAAATGGAAAAGAGGCACTTATATCAAGGAAAAAAGGTTTGTCCTTGCTAATTAATAGTAGTATCATCATGCATCAGAATGCCCAAGTTAGTCAGTCCATCTTCCTAGAAGGTGTGTTTGTGATGAATGGATACCACTCTAGGAAGAGTAGAGACAATGCAGTAGTTTGTTGGATCCAGTCTCTGGTAAAACTTATGTGTTGAGAATGGGATGCTTTAGGACACAGTTCTGGTCAACTATCTCCAACACTTCTTTATTATTTTACTGGTTAAGTTGCCTTGGATTCAAAGTCCTTGACACCTCAAATGAAGTTATATAACCTGGGGAAATCTCTCAAGTGCCTCTTAATTGTCAGGCTTCCTTTCCTCTACTATGGTTCAGAACTCCTTATGAATAGTTTGGGGGACCCAAGGGTAGTATTGTTGGGAGATGTCTTGCTTTCCAAAACACAGAGGAGAAGAAACTATCATTAATATACTCATAGTGAATATGTATTAACTTGGAAGAAAGAGGATGGTCTAGGTGGGGCTGAGGGAGAATCCTTATTTAGCCATTCTGGAAGAAGGGAGCAGACCCTCAACAGGGACCTTTAGTGAGGCAAAGATTTTATATCATAGATTTAAATACTACATAATTTATATATATTTTCTCATATATTATATACACATATCATTTGTACATCTGTCTATATATCAATCAATGTATCTATCTAATATATTTCCCTGACGTGGTTCTCAGAAAATATGATGGTTTAATGGGTGAGCCAAAGAATATTGAGTGGGTTGTAGTATTGGGAGAGCCTCAGCATCAACTTAGATCCTAGGATAAAGGATCTAAGGTTTATGACCTTTTAGCCACTTTACAATGGATGATGCTGATGTGTAATGAAGAATTATTGGCTATTCCAGAGGTGTCATTATCCTAACTGTGGCCCTGATGTTTCTGGTGCTGTCTATTGTATAACCATCTTAAATCAGGAGATCTACTGGGAACTTTGAAGATTTGGCACAATCTGCAAAGATCTGGTCCCCACATGGGCCAGATTGCTGAGACATGAGACTTGGTCCTTTATTAAGGAAGGGGAAAAGCCTTGGATTTAAGACTTTTATTTTCACATTTTTCTTTGGGGGAGGGATATAATTTTTTTCTTTTTCTTTTTCCCCTGTCCTATGCTAGGGAGATTGTCCAATATGAGCCATGAAAGCATCTAAATGGTGGAAGGTCCTCTAGAAGTTCTTTAGGACCTTGTAAACATGGGTGCTATGTGATAGGACCAGTATCTACCAAAATTCTCCCCTCTCCCATGGGTTAGGTTTGATTTTCCCTAAAAGGTGACAGTTACTACTTATTGGCTCAGGGATGGGCAGACCTCAAGCTGTGCCTCCTTTGATGAACTTCCTGGCTTTTTGGTCAATGGAGGACATAAATGGTCCTACACAATGGGGTGAGTGCCCTTATGACTTGGTGGATGTTTGAGGTATCACTATCACTTAATCACCCACACCTTGCTGACACGATTTAGTTTCATATAGAATTGAGTGGGGCTATGTCCACCTGAGCTAAGTGCTGCTGTATAACCATTCTGTGTTAGGACTAAATAAAACTCTTTTGTTAACTGTTCAACGCCTAGTGAATGCCTCATTTAGTTCTAGAATTGAACCAAGTTAAGGGAGTCCTGATATGCTTAACATACACAGAGGGCTCCTCTCTAACACACACAGAAATTGCTGTTATAAATACACTTTTTTCTATATATTCAGTCCTAGTTCTTTATGTAGCTTTATAGCTATTTTATATCAGCTAATATGTTACTTACACTTTTACCACGAGGATGAGTTGGAGAAATTCAGATCTAATAATTTAAATTGAGGCATTATTCTACATAGACTATATATATAGATGTTGTCACAAATTTCAGCAACTAGCCCCAATTTACCTTTCCAGTCTTCGTATGAATGGTTTCCCTTCACAAACTATTCAGTCTAGTCAAACTGACCTTCTTGTGGTTCCATGCACTTAACATTCTACCTCTCATTGTTGGATGGAATGACTTTGCTTAGGTTCCCCCTTCCCCCCCCCCCCCCCCCCTCAGCATACCTGGATTGTTCTCTCTTCTCATTCCACCACTTAAGATTCCATAGTTTTGTTTTTTGTTTTTTTTGCTTTTTGGAGGGGGGAATGTAGGGCAATTGGGGTTGTGACTTGCCCAAGGTGACTTGGCTAGTTTTTGTGTTAAGTGTCTGAGGCTGGATTTGAACTCAGGTCCTCCTGACTCCAGGGTCTGTGCTCTATTCATTGCACCACCTAGCTGCCCCGATTCCATGGTTTCTTTTAAAACTCAGTGTAGGTTTCATCTCTTATAGGAGACTTTTCCTGATTATTAGCTATTAGATCTTCCTCCTAAAATTACCTTGTATTTATTGTGCATATATTTTGTGTAAAACTATTTTGAAGGGGCGGCTAGGTGGTGCAGTGAATAGAGCACCATTCCTAGAGTCAGGAGGACCTGAGTTCAAATCCGGCCTCAGACACTCAATACTTAATAGCTGTGTGACCTTGGGCAAGTTACTTAACCCCAATTGCCCTGCTCTTGCCCTCCAAAAAGCAAAAAAACCCACAAAAACCCCAAACCAACTATTTTGAACATATTTATCTTTGCGCATGCTGTCTTTTCCTATGTAATAGAAGCTCTTTAATGACAAGGACCATTTTATTTTAAACTTTGTATCCTCAAGGCCCTTACAACACCTGATATATAGTAGGAACTTAATAAATGTCTGTTGATTGATTGTTTGTTTATCTCCTTGTATAAAAAGGCTGGTCAACTAGTAGAAGGGCTTGAGCTTTGAGTTGATTTGCTAGTATTAGAGATAGATCTGTTCTGATTCATTTTTGTCCTGTCCCATTTTGCTTATACCAATTACGATATAGCTGAGCCAGGGGATAGCTGTAAAGGAAAGTTAACTGAATTAAGAGCCTTGAACTTATTAGAATTAGTACTACTCTGGGCCTCAGTTTCCTCATTTGTAAAATAAGGGAGTTGGGAATTAGATGACCTCTGAGTTTCCTTCCAGCTCTAAGACTATGATGTAAAGTATAAATTAAGCTAAAGGGATTATGGGCAAGTCCTAAGATTAAATTTAACAGGGTCTTCCTATGAAGCTGCACGATAACTTTATTAATATCCTATTCCTTATTTTTATCAATCAACAAACACTTCATTAAGTGCTTTCTCTTTGCCTTGTATTGTGCAGAAACAGAATTCTGATTCTCCAAGAATACACATTCAGATGGGGGAAACAATATGCAGAAGTATGTATGCATATTACATCTATATCTATTGTGTCTATATACATTCATATCTATCTATCTATCTATCTATATAAAAAAAGAGAGAGGAAGAGAAAGAAAGAAAGAGAAAGGAAGGGAGGAAGGAAGGAAGGAGGGAAGGAAGGAAGGAAGAAAGAGAAAGAAAGAAAGAAAGGAGGGAAGGAAAGAAAGAGAGAAAGGGAGAAAGAAAAAAGAAAGAAAAGAGAGAAAAAGAAAAAGAAGGAAAGAGGAAGCGAGGGAGGGAGGGAGGAAGGAAGGAAGGAAAGAAGAAAGGAAGGAAGGAAGGAAAGAAGGAAGAAAGGAAGAAAGGAAAGAAGAAGGCATTCTCTGAGGGAATATGGGGTGGGGAGAGAGAGAGGTTACTCTTGCAGAAGGTGCTTTTTTTCAGCTGAATCTTGAAGGAGGCAAGGGAAGTTAATAGGTGGATATGCAAAGAGGAGAGAAGAGGTTCAAGACATGGGGCACAGGCAGTGAAAATGTTCTGAGTTGGGAAATGAAGTGCTAGCTGAAAAACAGCTATAGACCAGTGGAGCCAAATTGTAAAAGATGTCAAGAGTTGTAAAGTGAAACTTGAAAGCCAAGAAGGAACCAGGTTGTGAAGAGTTTTAAATGCCAAATACAGAATTTCATAATTGCTCTTGGAGGTAACAGGGAACTCCGAATTTTACTGAGGAGTGTGTGGTGTGTGTGTGTGTGTGTGATGGTCAAACCTTCAGAAATGGTCTTTTGTGAGCTGCAGAAATGGTACTTGGGGGTAGGAAATAAAATGCCTCTGTATGGTTATGTTTCTACTTCAGTGTCTGTAAAATGGGGAAGTTGAGTTGAACTAGATGATTTTATGACTGTGATTCATTGAAAGGAGGTAGTCGCTTTTCAGTTTTGAGATGGTACTATGTTGTCCCAGGTGGTCATTTTTATTTTGAGGTTATTAAAGTCCCAGCTTGACACTGAAAATAGGAAGGGAAGAAGTGCTTCCTTCCCACTTTGCCTCTTTCTCCAAGAACAAATGCCAAATCTGCTTTAAATCCATAGTTTTCCTCCTGTTTGTGACAGATACCATTGTCTCTGTCTTTGTTTTTTTGGGGGGTGGGGGTGGGAGGGAACACCAAGGTACTCAGTGGAGTTTTCATATTTGCACCTAATGCAGTGAGGTAGAAATCCTGCATGGTGTAGGCTGGGGTTGAAGCAAGGCATTGGCAGCAGTAGCTGGAGCAGGTCAGTTCCCTGGTGAGGGCGCCTACCTCCAACTCTGGACTTGGAGAAGGGAGGGCTGAGGAGTGTGGGAATCCCATTCAGAAAGGAGACAAAAGCAAACCAGGAAGTAAGGGGAAGTTATTTCAGTCTGCACATAGCTCAGGATGTTAAAGGCAACGGGCTCAGAGAGCTGGTTATTCATTAGCAAGAAGGAAGGAGGTGCTGGGGTCAAGGCTGGTCAAACTACAGGAGCTGGCCAGAAACTGGGAAGGAGATTCTGGCAACACCAGGGCCCCGAGGAGAAGGAGGAAGATTTACCTGGAGTTACCCTTTCCCTCTACTTAACTTTTCTTTAGGATGAAAGCAAGATGATTCTCTTCAGATGCTGGCATTAGCCTAAGATCTTATTGCATTCCTGGACCCAGAAGAAAAATAAGCCATCCTCCCAGGGAGGAGAGAGGGCTAGCCAGTCTCTGTGTCCTACACTGGTGTAGCCAGCAGCTGCTGTTACGGAAACGCAGAGCTTCTCTGGGGAAAGTTTCTCCTGGCCGGCCAGAAGTTGTGTTAGGCAAACCTAACCAAGCATGGGAAGCTGGTGTTGATTTTCTTGGTGCCTGGATTGGCCAGGGAAAGTGGATCAGAGAGATTTGGGAGGGGGAGGAAAATCTCTCCCCCCAGTCCTTTGCCCCCAGTGGGGAAAAAAGAAGGCAAAACAACAGGTCCCAAATCATGGGAAACTTATGTCTGAAATACTGCACTTATTTGGAGCCCTGCCTCCCCTGTTTATTCCAGGAAGTGGATAAACCTGTCGTGATTGAGAACCCACATGCCCACTCCTCACCCACTCCTCCATGCCAGCGACAGACCCCTGAGCCTGAAAGGGGCCATGGCCGCTATTTTGTGGCCCTATTTGATTATCAGGCCCGGACTGCAGAAGATCTGAGCTTCCAAGCTGGAGACAAACTTCAGGTCCTGGATTCTTCTCATGAGGGTTGGTGGTTTGCCAGGCATTTGGAGAAGAGGGTAGATGGCTCTGGGCAGCAACTCCAGGGTTATATTCCTTCAAACTATGTGGCTGAGGATCAGAGTATCCAGGCTGAGCCGTAAGTAGCACAAACCTTCATTTTGTTTCTCCAGGCTATTCCCCTAACCTCCTTCTCTGTTCTCCCTCCTCCCTATTCCCCCCCTTTTCCAATCACCTGCCTAGAAAGTATGAGGAAGTACAGGCGGGACAGAAATAATTGAAAGCCACAACCCTCCTTATCCCATCATAAGAGTGAAACTGGTAGGTTTACTTTGAAATGTGTACAATCTCTGGGTGCATTTTTATCAACACAAAGAAATGGACCTTTACAATTTCCTTCAGTTGTGAAATAACTTTTATTTAGTCTACATGAGCACTAGTGTGATGCAGGGAAAAGAGAGCTAGATCTGAAGTCAGAGGACATAAGCTCAGATATTGGTGCTTATTTACTACCTGTGTTACTTTGGGCAAGTCACTTAATTTTCTGGATGTCTGTCTTCTCATCTCAGAATGAAGCCATTGGATGATGACCTCTAGGGTCCCTTACAACTTAAATCTTTCAGTCCAAAAGCCTAATCTTAAAAAGAGACTAACATTTGGATGGAATAATAATAGCCCACGTAGGATTTGCAAAGCAATTTTTAATACGTTATCTCATTTGATCCTTACAACAACACTGTGAGGTAGATATTACAGTATTGTGATCCCCATTTTACAGATGAAGAAACTGAGACTCAGTGAGGTCAAGTGACTTGTTCATGGTCACACAGTTATTAAATATTAGAGCCAGAATTCCATACTTGGTCTCGTTACTCTTGAACCAGCACTCTTTATACCATAATCTGTCATGTAGGATTGATCTTTGCATGTTATCTAACAAGATTCTGGTCATAGAACTTATTAGAACCATAGATCCAAGCCTCAATTTTAGTAGTTTTAAATGTATCTCACAGTCTTTTGGGGTAAATAAATAAACCCCAAATCTGACCATCACTTTCTGAACTGTCAGGCCAGACTAGGGTAGCAAGTGACATTTGGGAGAGGTGTGTAGGGTTCATATTTTGGGGGGTAATTACTAGATTCAGTCAAAAAAATTTCAGATTTAATTACTTAGTATTGGATTTTTCTGTACTTTTACTATGATCATTGGAAACCAGCTATTTAGACACTATTATGGAGTTCCAACAGATTCCCCACTTCCCTAAAGGAAGAAAGAAACAGCCTCCAGGATGGGGCTCCCGGTAAAGCCACTGAGCTGCATTAAGAAGAGAAATGGACATGGCATTGGGAGGGAAATGGAATGTAAGGAAGGCAACATACTGTTCTCCCTAGTGTCTCTGCTCCCTATTCACAGTAACTTAGGAGCTGAAGTCTGTGGCTTAAGGCCCACTAACTGCATAGATTCATACAGAATGTCCATTTAGCAGAGGCCACCGGGGATCCATTTATGTTATGATGAAAATTGTGCAGCTGTAGTAAGAAAGCAACATTGTCTCTCTAATGGGAAATTGGAATAAAATAAAGAGGAGCAAAGGGTGAGGCTTGTAATTTCCTGACTGGTTAACTTAAATTTGGAATTGATTCACATGATCTTTAAGGTCCTTTCCATCTCTAAGAATATGTAATTTTAGTTATCTTTACATCTGTACCTCAATGAAATTAAGTGAATGAATGTAATTAGTTATTTTTCAAAGTAGAAATTCAGGTGTTGGATTTTAGGACAAAGGATGGAAGAAACTGCAATTATCAGTAGGGGATAGATGAAGTTAATTTGCAAGCATTTAGTGACTGCCAGTAGAAATTTGCCTGGCACTACCATCCTAGGTATTGGGGATATAAGGCAAAAGTCATTAAGTCCCTATCTTCAAGGAGCTTATGTTCTATTGGGGAAGGCAGGCACACATATAAATATTTAAACAGATATACACTATAAATACAAGGTATTGGGTGGGGGAGCTGGCAAGGGGTCAGAACTGGGGGGTGGCACTATGACTGAGCTTTGAAGGAATCTAGGGTTTCTGAGAGATGGGATTGAGAAAGGAGTATATTCTAGGCATAAGGATCAGTTGGTACAGAGGAACAGAGATGGGAGACAGAATGACATGTGTGGAACAAGAAGGGTAGACCAAAGAGTGCACGAAGGGGGAATGTATAATTATACTGCAAAAGGTAGTTTGGATCTATGTTGTACAGGACTTAAAATGTCAGACAGAGGAGATGGTATTTGATCCAAGAGTTAATATGGAGCCACTGGAGTTCAATGAGCAGCGGTGTGATGTGCTCAGCTTTTTTTTTTTTTAAAGGAAAATCATTCTGGCGATTGTGTGGAAGACAGACTGGAGAGGAAAATTAAGGCAAAGAGAGTAATTAGGAACAATTTATGATAGTCTAGGTGAGAGGTAGCTGTGTAAGCAGGGAAAAGAAGGCGTTAATGAGAGATGTGGAGGTAGAATGAACCAGGCTTAGCAAATGATTGGACATGACGAGTGAAGAACAGAAAGAAGCTGAAGATGACTTTGTATCTGTGACCTTAGCCAATGAAGATGGTAGTGCTCTTGGATGAATTAGGAAAGTTTGGAAGAAGGTTTCTAGAATAAGATAATGAGTTCTGTTTGGACATGGCAAGTTTGAAATGCTTTTGAGACATACAGTTTGAAATGTGCTGTAAGCAACTGGTGATATGGGACTAGAACTCAAGAGAATTGGGGTGTGTACACACACATTTATCCAGTGTTGTTGTTTGTCCTTTGTTTTTGAAGAGGACCAAGGATGTCATGGGGTGATGTCTTGACTTGTACGTGAACTGGATTTCTGTAAGGTCGAGTTGCACAAAGTCATCAGCTTCACTCTTTCTTTCTGAGTTATCAAAGTTCAGTGGCAAGACAAAAGCAAGAGGACGGGTGATGGCCTGAGATACAGTAAATGACCTTGGTGTCTTTGATGTCTGACCAAGTTCTAAATTCTTGGTAGCACCTGCTTCAGTTGTCTTCATGGCCAATGGAGCAAATTGTTCTCCTGGGGAAGTCTTCTCACGCTTAGAACAGACATCCCCGTAACTCACTGAAGGGTTTGAGACCTATTGATTACCCTTAATCTGGTTTAGCTCAAAGGGTGCTCTGCTATACATGGTACCACTTCTTGGAGCCACAGATGAAAGGTGAAAGGTGAACACAAAGGTTGATGAGCAGCTCTGAAAAAGGCTCAGCAAGTCCTCACAGGAGAGGTGCTAATCCTCCCTGAACACCCTCCACACCTGCCCTTCCTTTTTAAAAATCCAGTTGTAGGGTCTTAACTCAAAGACAAATGTTGATGGAATCAAGTGAATGGAAACAAGAGTGAATCTAGAAACAGTGATAATCTGCAAGGTAAAATACCCAATAGTAATGGCATTCAGCCTGCTAATTCAGAGTCTATTTGCTACTAAAAAAAAATAAAATGAGTATATGAATACATCTGTGGTTATTTTTTGATTCTCAGGAGGCCTCTGTAGTCCAGAGAGCTTATTTTCCATCTGTCCATAGTCACTGACCTTTCCTCTCTGAACTAGTTCTTGATAGAATTCCCATGCCTTTTGATTACTAGTCGGAGTATGTTCCCTTTAGGATTCTTCCTGAAAATCTATTGGGTAACTCATAGCTTAAAAATATAGAATTTTTTAATTTTTGTTTTGCATAAGTTACTTTCATTGTCTCTATCTTCATCCTTGAACATGAACCCAGGTTACCTTCCTCATAAGAACTAAATTAAGAACATTTTATTTTCCATAGAAGGCTCTAGATCATAGAAATCCTTTTGGTTTTTATCTGGCATAATTTTATTTTGTAAACCTTTAGGTTTCCCAAAAGTCCACGTACTGCTTTCATGCCTGAGGAAGAAAACAATCAATTACCCATTTATGTTCATAATACTTAAACTTGAGTTGTCTCATAGGGATTTTGGGAGAGTGAATATTCATAAAAGATACTAAATCCAGAATATTGCTAACATTGATTTACCTGGGATGAAAACCAAAATAACTTTTGACTCTTTGAGTGAATGAATATCTTAAGAAAACTAAGAAACATTGAGTTCTAATAAGACAACACTTTTGCTAAGCTAATGCATATATATTTTATGTTCATGGATTCTACCTTACTATATTTTTATGTACATTTACTGTAATTCTTTTCTATGTTGCTATTGGGCTATACACTCATCAAATTTGACTAAAGGATAGCTCCTGTTTTATTAGTCAACCAATGAGCACATGTTAAATTACTACTATGTATTGGTCATTGTGATAGGACCTGAGGAAACACAAAAATAAAAAAAATTAAACAGCTCTTGTCTCAAGGAGTTTATGTTCTATTGGTGGAAACAACATGCATAAATAGAAGAATACTTATTTTTACAGATATACTTTACAAAAGCAACTATAAACTAATTTTGAAGATAAGGAACTAGTAGCTTTTAACTGAACTTTGAATGGAGCTAGGGAATCTCAGAGAGAAAGGTGGGGAGGGAGCAAATTTGAGGTATGAGGGGGTAATCTGTACAAAAGGATGAAGCTGAAAAGTCCTATGTGAGGAAAAGCAAGAAGGACAATTTGGTTGAACTGAAGAGTGAATGAAAGAGAGTAATGTGTAATAAAGATGGAAAGGTAGCTTGAAGAGAGACTATGAAGAGCTGTAAATGCTGAACAGAACAGTTTGTATTTGATCCTAGAGGCATTAGGAAGCCACTGAAGCATGTTGAGTGATGTGATCACAACTCTGCTGTGGAAATAGTGCTTTGACAATATTATGGAGAAACTGGATGGAGGGAGACCAGTTAGGAAGTTAATTGCAAAAGTGTAGGCAAATCGAAAGACTTACATGGACTGATACAAAGTGAAATGAGAAGAAGCAGAAGAACTTTGTACACAGTGACAGTAATATTATAAGATGAACAACTGTGAATGACTTAGCAATTCTCAGCAATGCAATGATCCACAACAATCCCAAAGGATTCATGATGAAAAAATACTATCAGACTCCAGAGAAAGAACTGTTGTTTGACTACAGATCAAAATACATTGTTTTTGTTTTAGTTTTCTTGTACAAAATGACTAATGTGGAAATGTTTTGCTTGATTGTACATGTAGAATATATCAGATTGCCTACCTGAGGGAGGGGAAGGAGGGATACAATTCGGAACTCAAAATTTAAAAAAAAAGCAACAACAAGTGCTAGAAATTGTTTTTACATGTAATTGGGGAAAAATAAATTTTTAATAAAATGATTCAATAATTAAAAAAAGTATAGGCAACAGGTGACGAGGGTCTGAACTGGAGTGTTGGTTGGGTGAGTAGAGAGGAGACTTATGGACAAGGCCTGACAATAACTGGTTATGTGGAGTGAGAGAGAGTAGAGAGTCAAGGATGACTGAAATTTCAATCTGGATGTCTGTAAAGATGGAGAGCTTGTCTTAGATGCGACTTAGTTCTAGTTCTATTCATCTTTCATTGAAAATCATGTATTGTTTTCTTTTTCTTGGGCATTATATCTATTTTTGAGCAAATAATGTTATGCTATTGGTTTCAAGCAGATATACTACATTAATCTATTCAAGGTATTAGCTTCTTTTAAATTAATGGTGTAACCTGGAGGTCAATCTCATTTGCATATAACTCTCCTCAGTGGTGGAGAATAATTATGCTTTCTACCTCCATGAGCAGGAGTGAGTTGTTGAGAACTGAAAGAGTAGAGAGTTTTTTTTTCTTTTGGCTTTGAAACTGAAGAGATAACTCAAGATTCCCGACTATCTTCAGGGAGTGGTCCTTGAAGGGAGATACTTTCAGAAACCTTTTTCTAGATGTGGTGTTTCCTCTCTGAACTGGCTTCTTTCCAAAATTTTCCCCTTCTTCCAGAGATCTTTCCTGGAAAGAGACTGGAACTTTGAATATCTACTCTCCAAGATGGAAGTCAGAAGGCCAGGTATTTATCCTTTCCCAACTTCTCACCTGAGGTGAGAATTATGCAAATGATGTTGCTTCCCAGGGTTATAATAGAAAAGACATGAATATAATTTTTGACCTACAGATAAAAGTTATACCAATTTAATAGATCATTCCTCTGCCTTTAACCTACTTTTCCTTTCCTGAGCAAATTTCATCAAATAGATTTGATTTGAAAATAGAAGATTTGAATAGATTTGAAATCAGAAGACTTGGGTTCACCTATTGGTTCTATAGGTTATTGGCTGTGTGACCTTAGTTCCTCACCAATATAATGGCATAATAGCACTTGTACTATGTACCTTACAGGATTGTGGTGATAAAAGCACTCTGTAAATTGTAAAGCACTACATACTACTTTTGTATATAATAATAGTAATGATAAATTTATTTAGTATTTACCAGAAGCAGTTATCTATCTACTACTCCCTGCTTCAAGAAAATACATGGGGGTGGCCAGGTAGCACAGTGAGTAAGAGCACCGGCTCCAGTGTCAGGATGACTTGGAGATGGAATCCAGGCTCAGACACTTAGCACCCACCCAGAAACACCTGGCCGTGTAACCTTGAGCAAGTTACTTAACCCCGATTGCTTAAAAAAAAAGTACATATATGGAATATTTTTATTATTACTCAGTCTCTCTGAAGTGTAGTATTGTTTATGGTTTTAAATTTAGGTTTATTGCTTGGTCTTTTAACTTTATAAAATAACCTCCCTTTTTTCCTATCCTCAACTCCCTCAACCTATCTTGGCTACCCCCACCCTATCCTCTGGCCACATCAAATCTGAAACATTCATTGTCAAGATCTGGTTAGGCGATATACATCAAAGTTTCATTCTCAATATTGTTGAGGGTGTGGTCAAAGGTTACAAATCTGATAATAGGACCCAGTAATTACAAATCAAGAATTAAGAATAATGATCCTTAGTCCTTTGCTTTTATTAAAAGAAAATTCAAGTAACAGTCTGCCTATCATAAATCAGTATGAACATTAGTAGTGTCATATAAGCAGAGCACTGCTTAGCTAAGTTAGAAAAAATTAAATACTCTGCTGTCAAGCCATATCCCTTTTCTTACTGTTATTGAGATTGTATCCATATACACATATGGATACAATGAGATATGTGATATATACAATATACACACAATAATATATGAGAGCATCTGAACCACAACAGAATAAAGAATTGGTTGAGTCTGCCCAGGTTATCAGTGTAGTATGGCTGAGTTGGTGTCAGTATTTGTCTAATCATTCATTGCAGAAGCCACAGTACTTGAAGGTGACCATTTACCTTATGGCTTGACCCAAATAGAATATAAACTCCTTGAGGGAAGGAATTTTTTTGGTCTTTGTATCCTCAGGGCCTAGCCTACTGCCTGAGGAACTCACTAAATGGTTGTTAATTTGCGGGCCCCATAATCTGGTCAATCTATCTTGTCTGTTCACTTTCTGTGGAATTTCACTGATGTTCTTATGAAACAGACCTGCTTAGCTTCGGGTTTCACCTGTTTATTCCAAGTCATATATTTAGATGCCATAAAAATTCCAGTGTCAAAAAGTATTCTACAATCGTCTTTGGATTTGATTATTTTCATGAGCCCTTATAACTCCTCTGAGTCATGAAGAACATTTAATTGACATGCGTTCTTACTCTTAAATCAGTAAACAAGAACACATTAAGTGCCCACTCTGTGTTCAGGAGGATGCCTAGTGAATGGCTCCCAGACATCAAAGCAAGGAAATGGGGGTTAGTTTGGTTTACATGAAGAAGTCACTCATTTCCCCACTTACCTGATGTTTATCTGTTCTATACTTGAAGCACAGAATTCATCTTTAGAAGTAAAGAAGTCTGATTAAGCTTTATTGTCTAAGCCTCAGAGCTCATTTACTTTTGTATCTAAAGAGAGAGAAAAGATAAGCTACTTTTACTTAGGAACCAAGACTTCTTTGTGTCTTTTGTTGGGAATGTAGTGGGAGAAGCCAAATAGTTCATGGGAAGTTTTTTTTCTTTTTTTAGCAGCTATTCTGTCTTTAGCTGTTTTCATTTTTCCTTTCTTCCTGTTCTGGTCATGTTTTGGACTATAGCACTAATAAATCCTAAATCAGAGTTAAGAATAAAGAAGATTTGTCACCTGCACTGTTTATTGCAGCCCATGCTTATGGTTCAGTCTCTTACTAAGATTTATTTGTACAATTTCTAAACTATAGCCCATTTACCCTTTCTAACCATGCTGTATTTTGTGATAAAACACAAAAGTCTTAGAAACTAATTTTTTCACAGGAGGACACATTTCCCCCCACTCCCCTTACTTATAATAGCCAAAGAAATTCCAGTCTGTATTTTCCATTCCAACTAAAAAGCAAAACAAAAAAAATATAGGATGTAGGAGTTCATCTGAATTAAGTCCTGAGAAAAGGGTATTCAGTGATCCTTAGTGAAGTTCATGTTAAAACCAATGTTATAGACAGGTTTAGAAAGTGAACAAAATAAAGAATAGAGTTCAGGTTTCAGTAGTTAGTGATGCCTCCCTCCATTTGTGAATTTAGTATTCATCAAGAAGTGCCTATGTCCAATGTGTCTAGTTTTTTCACTGATGCTATCAGTACATTTCTTTCTCAATACATTCAATTTCCCCAAAGGACTTTTTGACTTAGAGAAACTCTCACTAAAAGAATAGCATTGTAAAAACAGGAGTCAGGATATTGGCGGTAAATAAGGCAAGTTATTTCAAATCTAGGCCTAAGCTGACAGATTTTTATCACCTTGTAAACAACTTGAGATCACTAAGAAATAACCTGTGGCAGTCACTGACACATTTATTATGGATTCAGATCTCTTTAGACATGACCTTTGTACTAGTTTTCAAGGAATATTAAGTGAAGATAAATTCAAAGCAAAGCCAAAGACTAAACACCCCTTTAAGTATGGAAGGATCACATTCATAAGCAGCTAGATGCTAAAGGAAAATATTTTATTTAATATTTTTTTTCCCTGAATATAATTTCAACTCTTTTGGACGAAATCCAAGAATTTGAATTTGTAGGCCAAGAGAACAATTTAAATCATCTGAAAACATGTTTAGATTCTAGGAGATTAATTATTAACATTTATTATTAAAATATGGTATTACTTACAGAGCTATTAACCATTACTATATACATATACTGCTTATTATCACTATGTGTTATTTAGCCTGAACTGGAGAATGACAGTGGTTACAAATGTGTGAGGTGATTCTGAAAGAATTATTTTTATCAAAAAAGCTCATCCCCACAATGAGTTATGCCATCATGATAGAACCATAGTTCTTGTACCCTGTATCTCTCAGTTTTTGACATTAAATTTAGTAAAGTGAAATTACTGTTAAGATTTGTTGTCATCATTTACTAAGCAATAATTATAATTAACTGCCTAATGGATAGGAACACTGAAATTAAGTTTTATTAAAATAATGACAAGTTATAAAAATGATGAGTGGAGGGGCCATTTGAAACTTATTTAAAAGATACAGGTACAAAAGTTCAGAGTTTAATTAAAGGTAGATTAATAATTATTTAAAATTTGATCATCTATATCTTAAAATGTGAGCTATCTCAACACACAACCTGAAATGAAACCATGAAGTGAGAACATGGTAATTACAAATAGTCATTTTTAATACATTCTAAGAACAAGTATGTAATACAATAGATATTACTGATAATGGTTGAATTTCAGTGAGACAAAGGCTACAGTGTTGATCAATTTCATTCTGTCAGGTGATCATCAGAAGATGAGTAATGAAGGAGAAATCTGTCTCTCAAAATAGAGCATAAGAGCTGCAGATTACCCTAAAGGAGGGTTATATACTTTATCAAACTAGTTCATTCAGCAAATGAGCCTCCCAATTCAGTCAATTATTTGGTCTCAGTTTTATTTTCCTTCCCACATGAACATTCTGTTTTTAGAAATGTCAAAACAATTGAAAAGTGAAAACTTCGGTCAAACAAATTATTTGGTTATATAACCCAAAGAGGCTCAACTTGAGTAAATTCATACTTTCCTCCTTTAATGTTATTGAATTTAGGTTGGTTTGTCTGTATTGGTCTGTTATTTAATGAAACTGACCAAATTAATTGGTTTAGTATTCATTGAGACAGCATAAGTATTATTTTGATTAAAGGTGATTAAAAAAACTTATACAACTTCAAATGTCCCAAAGAGGCAATCCACTAAATGAAGATTAAAAGAAGATGGAGGTCTTGATATCAAATTCTAACTTTTGTCATTCTTTCAACACACATATGTATGTGTGTATATATTTTTATAAATACATACATATATGTCATATATTTGTTCTTAAGACTCCTTCATATTTTTAAAAATTGTTGAGAATCCCAAAGAGCTTTTGTTTATGTGGGTTTTATCTATTAATATTTAGCTATATTAGAAATCAAAATGAATCAATTTTGAAAATATTTATTAATTCATTAAAATAATAATAAATTTGTCAATTAACATAAATAATATATTTTGATGAAAATATGTTTTCTAAAACAAAAACATTAGTGAAAAGAGTGGCATTATTTTTCACATTTTTGCAAATCTTTTTAGTGTCTGATCTAGTATAAGATAGTTGGATTCTAATAACTGCTTCTGCATTCAATCTCTTGCAATATGTTGTTTTGGTTGAAAAAATAAAACACCTGGCCTCTCATGGGTATGTAGTTGGAAAAGGAAGGAGTATTTTTAATAAGCAAAGAGTGTCTTAGTATTATTATGAAAATAGTTTTGACTTTGTGAACCTCCTGAAAGGGCATTGAGCAGTCTCCTGGGGTCCTTTGGCACTTTTTTGAGAACCACTGATCTATTTCAGCTCTTCCTTCAATGGGAGTGCTTCTTTTTTAAATAAAATTTTGTTTTTAATTTTCAGTTCTAAATTCTCTCTCCCACCTATTGAGGAGGTAGAGCATATTTTCTAAAAAACAAGAAAAATGAAGAAAGGAAAAATAGTGTCTCAATCTGTACTGAGTTCATAAGTTCTCTACATATGGATAGCATATATTGTGTCATAAGTCCTTTGGAGTTGTGGTGGATTATTGTACTTATCAGTGTAATATATGTTTGGGGGCATCTGGGTGGAACAGTGGATAGAGCACTGGATTGGGATTCAGGAAGATTCTTCTTCCTGAGTTCAAATCTGGCCCCAGATACTTACTAGTTATATAATTCTGGACAAGGAACTTAACCTTCTTTCCTCATCTGTAAAATGAAATAGAGAAGGAAATGGCAAACCACTCTAGTATCTTTGACCCAATGGGGTCACAGAAAGTTGGATGTGAATGAAAAATGATTGAACAACAACAATAAAACTTTCCAATATTTTTTCTAAAATGAGGTACACTGAACAGAATATTCATAATACCAATGTGGTCTGCCCAGGACAGGATTATCTCTTCTCTCATTCTGGACACAATGCCTTTTTTGATATGTCCTAGGATTGTATTATTATTATTATTTTTAGCTGCCAAGCAACACTATTGACTCATACTGAGTTTTCAGTCCATTAAAGAATTTTTTTTTCAGTCATGATTTCCACCCCATCAAGTTTCATTACTTTCTTGGAGGTCAAATTTCCTCTCTCATGCACCAAAAAAAAAAAATCACGTAATTTTGGAGTTGGAATCAAATATCAAGAGATCTAATACCCAAAAATGAGTCTTCCCTATCAGTCATTTTACCAATAAGCAAATATTAAGCACCTTTCATGGACCATGCACTATGCTAGGTGCTAGGAATACAAGGACAAAAGCAAGACAGAATTTACATTTTATTGGAGAGATTACATTTTACGATATACCCAACAAATGGCTCTCCAACCTTTACTCTGAGCCCTCTGTGAGGGGGACCTATTAGACACTGTTGAAGGTCCATTTCACTTACAGATAGATATAAATCATTATTAAGTTTTCAAAAACTCTAAATTTTTCTCTTTGCAACTTCGATCCATTGTTCCTGTTCTGGGTTTCTCCTTTTGGAGCCAAACAGAGCCCCCTTTTTCATGATAGCCCTTCAGAAAACCTGAATATAGCTATTGTATCTCTTCTGAGACTTCTCTTCGCCATGCTAAACACCCCCTTTCTTCACTTGATCCTCATTTGATATGGATTCATTCAATCATAGATTTGAGCTAGAAGGGACCTTAGAGATCATCAAATCTGACTCAGTTTTATAGCTGAGGAAACTGAGTCATAAAGATGTTAAGAACTCTCCCAGAGTCACAAAACTAGTGAGTGTCTGACATAGGATTTAAATCTAGGTCTTTTGACTCCAAGTACAGTGTCCTATCTACCATACCATAGGACCTTCCCTTAGGACAAAAGTTTCCCTTTCTCTGAACAATCTTCAGCTTATCAATGCTGTTCTTAAATTCTGTAGTGGTGGGAATTGAAAACAGTACTCTAAATTTGGTTTGAGGACAGAGAAACAATCACTTCCTTATTCTTGGAAGCATAAGTCTCTCAACATGGACTGTGATTATATTTGCTTTTGTTTTGGCTGCCATATGATATTCCTGACTCATCCTCTTCGTTATTCTTCCTTTGTGCATTTTTGTACAAATATCTGAGGCTATGAGGTTTATTGTTTGCTTGCTTTGTGAATTATCATCTCCTATGAATTACAGATCTTTGCTTTTCTTCCTAGACTGTACTCATACCCCTCTGATGTGGTTTAGATGCTTGATGAGGCAGCCTTCTCCAGTTTCAGTTTTTAAGCCTTTTTTTAAAAAAAAGTTATCCCATATAATAAGCTGTACATGACAATTTCATGAAGGCAGCATTTATTATGGACTGGGAGTCACAAGGTCTAGTTCCCAGTCTCACCTCTGCCACAGTAGATATGTCTTACAAAATGAGAATAATCATATTTAATACTGTTATGAGGACTAAATGAATTTGAAATCCCTTTGTTTTTTCCCCCTTTTTTTTGGAGGGGGGAAGGCAAGGCAATTGGAGTTAAATGACTTGCCCAAGGTCACATAGCTAGTAAGTGTTAAGTGTCTGAGGCCGGATTTGAACGCAGGTCCTCCTGGCTCCAGGGCTGGTATTCTATTCACTGTGCCACCTATCTGCCTCTGAAATACCTTTGTTAACTATAAAATAAGTGTTATAAAAATGTGAGGTTTTAGTATTAAAGTATAATTGAAAGGGCAGAGAGGTAATGCAGTGGATAGAGCCCAGATCCTGAAGTCAAGAGGACCTGAGTTCAAATACGGAATCAGGTGCATAGTAGCTGTGTGACCCTGGGCAAGTCACTTAACCCTGATTGTCTCAAAGAATATAACTGGAAAGGATGATAACTTTTTATTAAATGCTATTTCATGGTGATCAATTGATAAGGTAATCAATAAACATTGCGCGTCCACTGTATGCCACTTACTGTCCTAGGTGCTAGGCATACAAAGACATAAATAAAATAATCCCTGCATTCAAGATAGATATGTCTGTTCCATCTGTCTGTCTGTCTATTTATCTATCTATGTATCCATATGTGCACACAGACATTTATCTATGTATACATATAAGCACACATATGTAAATATATACAAAATATATAGAAATGAATATAAGAAAATGGACAAAGGAAGTAATAAGCATCTGGGAGGTATTAGGAAAGGCTTGAAGAAGGGTTAAAGGAAACTTGAGATTCTAAGAGGCAGAAGTAGTAAAGAGTATATTCCAGGCATGGAGAACAACCCCAACAAAGGAATAGGGATGTGAGATGGAGTAATGATTGTAAGGAAGAACAAGAAAACTAGTTTGACTAGATTAAAAAGTTTGTGAGAAGGAGAAATGTATAACAAGGTTGGAGAAAGGTAGTTTGGTGACAAATTGTAAAGTATGAATGTTATGATAATTTGTATGGTCAGGAGATTTGTGGTTGATTGTTTGCCAATAAACTTTAGATTTAGTTCAGTTTTTTAAAGCAGCAGTGAGATAGCCATCTTCTATCTTCTGAACCTTTTCCTCGTGGCTTGATATGCAGGGCTAGATGTGAAAGCTGGCCCTAATTGCAGCCACTGAGTGCATTTACACACTCAGAACCAAGGATTCTTTTCATCTTTATGTTCGGTTAGACATATAAACACTGTAGACCACTTGGCAGGCACCCAGAAAACTGTTCTGAGCTACCTTCCGCATCTAGACAGAGAACACTAAAGGGTTTGGTTGGAAGACTTTGTCTTTAAAAAACCATAATTATTGATATATTTTTTTTTACATTGCCCAAATTTTCCCCAGTATCCCTCCCTCTCTCTCATCCTAGATTACCATCCCCTATAATGTAGATTATTTTTTAATGAAAGAAAAAAGAGGCAGGAGCTATAAGCAAAGCTGATCAAAACAATCACAGTATGTGCACTATTCTGCACCTTTGGACATTCACTTTGACAAAGGAGTGAGGAGAGGTGTAAAGACTTTACCTTAACCAATGGTAGTGTCTTTCTCAGCACCTCGTCTACGGCTCTGAACCTAGCAGGTGTCTAATAAATATTTGTTGAAAGCTACAACACAGAACAATCCCAGCATTTCCCCTGTAAAGCAAAATGCGACTGGAATCTCATATCCAGGTGCAAATTCTAAAATGCATTTAAAATGCTTTATGTATGTCAGTTTTAAAAATCATATGGAAGCTTTCCAAAGCATGGTAATTACCAGTCTGAAGTAAAAGAATTATCAGCCTTAGCTTGTAAAGTGACAGCAAAACAAAGTGCAATCTATAAAGTTCATTTCATAGAATCAGGTCCCAATTGGCATTTTTTTTGTATACCTTAATTGAAATCTTAGGGCTCACCATAAACCATTTCAACTTCTTCTGACAGTAAATATTTTTCAACTTACTTGCTCTGAAAGCTGGGATCTTTACTGAATGCAAATTATTTTTTCTGTGTTGAGATCTAGAAAAAATTACCAAGCACATAATTGTTTACTTGATTAGGACTGTTACTAATTATCTGCTAATGTCTCTGAGGTATATTCTGATCTCTATTTGTTAATAGTTCTCTGCTATCTAACTAGAATCACTCAGGTCAATTTCCCTGTGGAGAGCAGTTATGTAGATTAATAGAGACCTTCCTAATATTTCAGTCCTCTCTGGGGACAGCTTGCTGAATACTATACCGTTAGCCCTTGGTTTACATCGTCGTTTCTTTGGAGATTAATGGTTCACTCAGATTTTGCTAGGATACATTAATTAATTTACTAAGCATGTGATCTTCCTTACCTAGTGCATTGTTCATTTGACTAAAATTAAAGATGGAGGCAGCGTGTTCCCCTGGGTGCCATCTCTTTTATCACCTAGTCACCTGTCACCACTTGTCTGAAATTAGTTGCTTTTGGAGTACAAAGGAGGGAAACTGTAATACTATCAGGACTAGTATTAATACCAAATTTTCTTAAAGCTGCTTCTGTTGCTATTTGTTCTCTATGTGTCAGAGATGCTAGATTTGGAGTTAGAAAGACCTCAGATGCCATCTAGTTCAATCCCCTCATTTTACCAATAAGTAAACAATTCAAGAGAGATTTACCCAATGTCACTCAGATAGTGACAGAGACAAGATTTGAACCTAGGTCCTATTTATTACTGCAAAGGCAGTGATATTTCCACTATATCATGCACTTATTTCTCTTTTGATCCAGGTGGAAACTATTTGGGGAGGAGTTTGGTTTTATTTTTATATGTACTTACCCTCTATTTCTAATGAAGATTTTTTTTGAGAAGGGATTGAAAGAAATATATACATATATATTTATATATATGTATATATACATATACCTGTGTTTCCCCAATAATAAGACACTGTCTTATTAATTTTTTGGACAGAAAAACACCAGAGGGCTTATTTTCAGGGGAGGGCTTATTTTAATGAACATTGACAGCAATTTTAATAAACAGGTAAATGTGAACAAAAAAATGTACCTTTATTCAATAAGCAAATCACTGGGGAAGAACAGGATGACGCGCTCACTGCTGCAGCTCTGATTGGATGCAGCTCGGAGCGTGGCGTGCGTTTCACGGGGGGGGGGCGGTGCATACAGAGGGTACC